>NC_061115.1:155362726-155507191 GCF_002878395.1 Capsicum annuum | reverse complement strand
ATGAGAGGGAGTGTAAATAGTCATGCTCTCAATTAAATATTCAACTCAATTTTATACATATATATATAAAATTACATATAAATTTTAGAGAAAGGCCTCAAGATCAAAACAATAACTCCATTATAAAGTCCATAATGCACAATCGAAATGTAAATTTCAAAACCCCTTTGTAAATTCAAGAATTCTAAACGTTAAATCATATTCAAAGTGTTTAAACCAGCCCATGTAGTTTTAGGAAAACCACACGTACCTTAGATTTTGTAGTTAGAAGAATGAAATCCAAATCTTAACAAGTTTTCTTAGAAATCTTGATCCTAGAGATGTGTTCTTGATCTTTGGGGAAGGAATTAGGGTTTTGATTTTGAGAGGAAGAGTGAATAATAGGCAATTTTGGTTTCTTGGGCCTGAAATTCTATGTTATAGATGGATTTTGGATGAGGAGAGGTGACCAAAATTCCCCTAGACCTCTTAGGAACTTAAATAATGCATAAAACAACTTTAAATTCATGTCTGGTTTCGTGTTGGGGCGTTGTCGACGCGACGCGTCAAGATCGCAATGGCTTACTACCTCACACGGAAAATGCCATAACTTTTTTTAGGTTATTTGTTTTAGGAGAAATTGGTATTGTTGGAAAGCTAATTCAATTATATACAATTTGGTGGGTCTTGAACTTAAAAATACTATTTGTATCGAAAGTTATACAAGTTTAAAGTAGACCCTAGTAGAATCGAATATCAAACTTTAGATGAATGATTGACTCTTAGCTCAACTTTGCTCCAAGTGATTTTTATGAACACTTTTCACCTAATAATCACTTTATACATTAGGAGAAAAATCATAACATAAGAATTTAAATATAAACAATGGAATTAGAGCCTACGTACATAGGAGTTTTGGTTTGCTTTCTAGCTTGAGAATGTGGTGTGTTACATTATCTCCCCCTTGGGATCTTTCGTCCCCGAATGATGGGTAGGGACTTGTTGAAGCTATAAAAGTGAAAAATAAAGAACTAAACCTCATATTGAATATGTTTCCTTTACAAAATATACAAAGGTATCAAATGAGCTTCATGATAACCCCTAGTGAAATGTGTACGCACGAAACATGGGATAATGAGACTTTACATTGGGATGATCTCGCACATGAGTTCTATGCACCATAATCATCACAACATAAGGCATGGATTTATTTTATGATCATAGACCTGATTTGTATTGGTATTAATAATGGACTAAGATTTTATGGATGATCGGGATAGAAGCATTCTCCGCCCCTTAGGTTACAAAAAATATATTTAGCTTAAAGGCACTACTCAGCTATGCATCAACATTAAATAACATTTTTTGTCCTTTCCATCTTACAATTCTCATATCACACATCTGACCACATCTCACAACTTAGTACTACTATGTTGAGGCCTAACTCGGAGTTAAAAAGTGCTAACTTGAGCTACGGGGACTTGTACTATACATCCCCTTAAGAACACTTCTTCACCTTATCATTACCATCAAACACCCTCAGTTTTAATTAAGAGAGTACAAACCAAATAGCACATAGGTTGCTGTTTTTATCAATCACAAAGTTCAAGCCTTATCATTACTACACCAACTACATGGATCTCCCCACTAAGACCAATAATTTCAATCACTCCCATAATTAGTTTTGCCTCATCCCTCCTTCTTAGCTATTTCACACAACAAAAGTCTATCTTCTTCTTTTCCCTTTCACCTATAACCTTAGCTCGAGAATCACATCAATTTCACTTCCAAGAACATCTACTTCCCTACCTAACATATCACCATGCTTCCACAGCCACCATCATACAATCATACGGAGGGTCATTAAGGCACCCGAGAATAAATGTCATGAATGGAAAAAATACTACTCAATTATGACCCATACCTATTGACCTACATCAAGGTGGGAGAAGAACTAAAGATACGATAAAATAGACCCGAAGTGCTCCATATATCAAGTGTATGGATCATAAGCAGAGAGCCGTTCTAAATAAACACAATATAGCATGAATTCTTAGGATAAAGCACAGTGATAAAACATTGGTGCATGTATTAAGATAAAATGAGGGAAAGAAACTAAATTACCCTCCTAGACCCTAAAGTCAGTAAGACGAACTGGGCATCCGATGCGCCAACTAACGCAAAGCATCGACATTGCATCGGGCCACTTTTTTTTTTATGCGATTATCCAAACACATCTCTGATGTTGCTCGAAAAATCTGAAACTTCCCCTTTACATCCCCTTTACATCCCTAAAAATAAATCAACTCAAAAATCTATGATTTGGGGTCGGGAAGATCAACTTGAATATCCTGAAAGGTAAAATCTCATAAATATGACTAAGTCTTTTAACAATTAGAAAAAGAAAATTTTCAGGTTGTTAGTTCTCCACACATGCAACTAAGAGTGATATTGAGTTGTGAACACTACTGGTTGTTACATTACAACAAAGACAAAGATTTCTTCTTCAAGTGATTTCTCCTCATTTAAGGAATTGAGATTTTTCCATGAGTTTGTATAAACTTTATGACTTTGGATAAACCTGACATAGGATAAATCGGTGACATACAAAAACAAATTTCCTTCGGACCAAGCATGCTGAGAGACATAGATTGGATCATGAGCAATATAACATATGGCTTGAATATATGTAAGACTGGATTACTACGAGACATAATTGCTTCTAGTTTGAAGTTCAGATCATAAACATAAGTCCATAGAGAACTCAAACCATGGGCACAAGCATGACTTGAAGACATGATATAGGACATTAGCAGAATAATCTCTGAAATGGAAGTAGGAGTATTATGCTTGAGTAGGAATAGATTTATCATGACTCTTCCCCGCTACTTGCAACATTGAGAAAATTTTTAGGAAATAACTTAATTCCCCATCTCCCCCTTAGATCAAAGTCACAATCCTAAAATTTCAGACATATCCCCTTATCAAATCTATAGCCACAACTTTCAACATAAAAGAGGCATCACCACATACTTAAATTCTAAACTCTCCTTGAAGAACAACACCCTGGTGGCCTTGCTTTTCAGTAAATGCTACTTTTAACTTCCGCAAGTCTCTATAGCCATAACTCTACAACCCCACTCTTATGAGCGTACGCATCCACACTCTATCACAAAAGGGGTATAAGTATACACATGAGCATAAACACCTCTCATTAATCTCTAATACGAAGACACTATATTATTTTCTAGGACATCCCCTCTCAGGGACACAAATAAGAATTTCATCTAACCCCCAAGGTCATTATTTTAAGACTAATATTATCATGGGTATAGACACCCACACTTTTGAACACTTAATACTCTATCTTCAATTCCTTAAAATATTCCTATTACACCTAAAGTCACATAACTTTCAACTTAAAAAAAATTGTAAAACCATACCCAAGGCTCACATTGCCTACCTATATTTTTTTCCTTAATTCAACTCTAAGGAGCACCATATAACCACTTCCCAGACAACTCCGTACTATAAGATTCAAGAATTAAATCTAGGTACACAAAATACTTATACACATCACACCTTGTCTAACTACATGCTACCTCGTAGTTCAACTTAGTCTTATCTACTCACGCTCTTATCCACTTTAAAAATTCAACCATAATTCATCATTTCTTTAACACTAGTCCTCATGACCATATGCATATCGCAATTGTCCATTTCTATTCTGCAAGTCACCAACCTAGGCTATTTCAAAAACTACACCAAACCAACTACTTCATTCCCACAAAACATACATTATTAATCTCAATATACTATTCTCTCCACTACATTCCACATTTAAAGTTCAAGCCCAATATCTATCATCAATGATATACCACCTATAAAGCAGGCCACATATCCTACTAGTCCACCAAATAGGGAAATCAACTCAAATATTTTACTTCACTCAACTACTACCTACAACCACAACGCCTCTATGACATTATCATACAACTCAACATCCACTACATACATTCTCACATGAAGTACTAGTTTAAAACTATTAGAGAAAAGAAAATCAAGGGGAGGAGGTAAAGTCACTAACTAAGAATAGACTGTCTAAGTCTTCTAATATAACCTATTACAATCTTATCAACATATTCCACTTTCTCACATCATATTTACTTACCCATGCATACATCATAACTACTTTCGAAATTCCATATGCCACAATGTGTCTATACTTATAACATATTTGCTATTTTAACCCTTTCCATTCATAGCCTATAAAGGATTCATATAACAATCATCACTATCCACTCTAGTATCCTTCCCTATTTTGTATAACTAATAAGCGTAGCTAGCCACTTCTTTCACAAACTACCATAAAATATAAGAATATTACTACAACATTAGTCACTTACTATAAAAAGACAAACCATACCTCAATCATGGGTTATGCAACTAAGGCCAGCTTTTTTATGCAAAAAAAACACCCCTACTCAAACTTATAAACTAGTGACTTCATACAACTAACTTATGGACCATCTTACTACTTATAGATCATGACACTCTAACATATACTACTACTCGGGTGGAAATATAGTTCCAATATTCTGCTACATATTTTTATCATTAGAAATCACATCCCCAACAAGAATTTTATTAAAGGAGACTAAATATACTCCATACCTCAGGCTCAACCGTACAACTGATACAGATAGGGGTGTGCACTTAAATCCACACACTTTAGAGCATTCATGGACTCCTCTCAAGTCCTTGTGCAATTTTATAACTTTATGGAAAACTATATCAAAAAGAACCACATCACTGGGGGAGCTATACACTTAGACTTGTATCACCTCGGCAATGAGGTATGGCCCATGATATTAGAGTAAAGAAGGAATTTGGATAACTTTCTTTTGGGGGACGCTATAGCACGAACTAGAGTATGAAAAAATAAGAAACAACTCATAAATACCCGATAGCCTCCTGATTATAAATTTGTTGTACAACACACCATAATCAAGATATTACTAAACACGATTTCATAGAAACCATAGGACCATGAACCATGCTCTGACACCAAGATTGTCACGATCCAAGCCGGGGCCCTAGCCGTGATAGGTATCTCAAACCATTTAGGACCGAGCGCCCTTCTATATTTGGTAATTATGCCAAATATTCATATAATAACTAAAGGAAGTAGAAATATAAGTCAAGATGGAAACAAGGTCACTATCTTTTTATTTAACTAAATAATAAAAAAAATAATGTATTCATGAAACACTTAAAACACCTGACACTAGTCCGCAAAATCTCTGACAACTAAAAATGACATTTGTCTGAAATCTAAGACAAGTCCCCAAGAGGACCAAAACCAAAGTAAGTAACAAGTATCTAGAAATAAATAGGCCTTCAGGAACAAGGAAGTCTCACCAACTGCACACTTCTGTCTGAATAACTCTACAGTTTAGTAGGACCTCTAGATTGAGCCTCTGACCCTAAAATATAGGGGGCCAATATAATTGTACTGGTATACAGAGCAATCCAAAATAATGTATTCATATATATAAAGTAGATTAGAGTAACTCATGAAACCTCATGCATGATATAGTTTAAAAATACATGGGCAAATCGTTGATAATCATAAAACATTCTTGTCAATACAATTCTATTCTTTGTATTACTTCTGAGTTAGGTTGTACACTCTACAATTCTATGACCCTACGGGCTATATCGAGTCCGCCCTTAAATCGGCAAACAAGACCCCAACCCAAGTTTGCCGCAAGAGTTAGAGTTTCTAATTTTGATAAGCCACAGGATACTATTCCAACGTATAATCCCTCTAGCGAAAATAATAACCCATATTGGCAAAATGCAGTTTTGGGAAATAAGTTTTCTGAGCTCGTTCCTTCTTTGGGTAACCACCTTATATCTCTTTATGCCCATTTAAACCTTTTCTAGACATTCATAGTTCTAAGTTCAAAAACTAAAAATCTAAATGAAAATTTGCATTATGTTCGATTCTGAATTACCATGGCATTATTTGTATTGCTATCATCATACCAAGACTTGCAAGTCATATTTTCTAAGCCATATGATATCATGCAAGATTCTCTCATTTAAAATAATGTTCAGACCACCAAAGCATTTATATAAGTATAAGAGGATTCATATTTCAAAGCATAATTCAAAATCATGCAAAGATTCTCATCCTGTTAATCAATTTCAAATAAACGTGTGGTGGTCATATATTTTTATCAAACCAAGCAATTCTTTCATTATATATACTCAAAATTTATCAACATGCAAAACCCTCCTCACATCAATTTGAAAATTAAGAACATTGGTACCATGTTTCTAAATAACATTCTTAACTCATAACATTCTAAAATCAAGAAGTGTTGCAACATGAGATGGAGTATAAATAGTCATGATCTCAATTGACTATTAAACTCAATTTCATACATATATATTTATATATATATAAGATTACAAATTAATTTTGGGGAAAGGCCTCAAGACCAAAACTATAATTCCATCTAAGTGTCTATAATGCACAATCAAAATGTAAATTTCAAAACCCCTTTATAATTTCATGAACTCTAAACTTTAAGTCATATTCAAAGTGTTTAAACCAGCCCATGTAGTTTTAGAAAAACCCTACGTACCTTAGATTTGGTAGTTAGATGAATGGAATCAAAATCTTATTCAGTTTTCTTGGAAATCTTGATCCTAGAGATGAGTTCTTGATCTTTGGGGAAGGAGTTAGGGTTTTTATTTTAAGAGAAAGAGTGAATAATAGGCAATTTTGGCTTCTTAGGGCTAAACTTCTATGTTATAGATGGATTTTGGGTGGGTAGAGGTGAACAAAATGCCCCTAGACCCATTAGGAACTTAAAAAATATCGGGGTCAGGTTTTGTGTCGGGGCGCAGTTAACGCAACGTGTCAAGATCAGATCGTCTTACTACCTCACACGAAAAATACCATAACTTTTTCAAGGTTATTGGTTTTAGGGGAAGTTGGTATTGTTGGAAAGATAATTCAATTATGTACACTTTGGTAGGTTTTAAGATGAAAATTTTTATGTGTATAGAAAGTTATACATGTTTGAAGTAGACCCTAGAAGAATCAAATATCAAACTTTTGATGAATGAATGAATCTTAGCTCAAATTCTATCCATGTAATTTTTATGAACACTTTTCACCTCATAATCACTTCATACACTAGGAAAAAAGTCATGACATAAGAATTTAAATATAAACTATGGAATTAGAGCTTACACATGTAGGAATGACAGTTTGCTTTTTAGCTAAAAAATGTAGGGTGTTACACTGAATGTCCTCTAATTAGTGGTATCTTATATTTCAGAGAAGCTATCATGCCTCATCATTACTATAATAAACATAATACCCTAGCTGAGAAAGTCTGCCCTACTCATGGGTTGAGGATAGAATATAGCTCACTCTCCTGAATTTGTTGCTGCTCCAGGAGTCCCTCCTGTTAAGACTAACCCACTCAGGGCACATAGGACTCTCCTGTCTGGGATTAACCATACCCAACCTCCCCAGAGAGAGGTATCAAATATGAAGTTCTAACAGTCGATACGTATAATTTCATAGTTGGTAGCCTCCTAGACCAGACTGTCGGAGGATATTAGGACTGCATCTGGTGTATCCGAGGCTACACAGGTGGGATAGTTTATGAGGTTGAATCGGCATATGTTTATAGATACAAAGGTTGAGGAGGACCCATAGGAGTTTGTGGATGAGATGGAGAAATTTTTTTGAATTATGCATATGGATAAAGTAGAATGGGTTGAACTAGTGGCCTATTAACTAAAGGAGGTAGCAAATTAGTGGTACAATAAGTGGGAAGGTTCATGGAGGGGGGAATAATGCCGAGCCTTCTATATGGGGAAAATTTATGAAAGCTTTCTGAGAATGATTCTTTTCTCAGTAGTTGAAGGAGTCCAGGGCTGAAGAGTTCATAAATTGGAAATAGGGAAGGATGAGTGTCAAGGATTACACCATAAAATTCAATTAGCTATCCCGTTATGCCTTAAAATTAGTGGGGAATGTAAGGGCCCGCTTGAGATAGTTTACATCCGGTCTCTTATATGATTTGGTGTTGAAGTGCAAGGGGGCAATGCTCAACAGGGATATGGATTTCTCCAAATTACTCATTCACATGCAACAATTTCAGAAGAAGAAGAAGAGGGTTACTGAACCAATAGAGAAAGACAGACAGGACAAGAGGGCCAGACCGGCAGACCAGAACAATAGTCAACACCAAGATGGTAATTAGGGTAACTAGTGGCTAAATAAAAAGTTTGGAGTAACGCTCAGTCCACAGCCAGCTCTCTAGCACCCAAACCTCCAGTCGATCGGTGATTTTAGAATTTCCAGCCTAACTGTGGACCGGGAATATAAGCTACTCAGTCCCAAGGTATTATAGCTCAGCCACCTCAGTTTTTCCCACAATGTCAAAATTAAGGTAAAAATCACCTAGGGAAGTGTCAGTTGGGTAGGCTGATATATTATACTTGTGGTCAACCAGGCCATTTTCAAAGAGACTACCAATCCATAAGAGGAAACTTCAGTGGTGCAAAATCACAAGCAAATTCCTCCATACCACCACCACTGCTCAAATGTGATACCTTAGCTATCGGGAGCAGTCACATTCAACTGTATGCTCTATCTAAATACCAGGATACAGAGGCATCAACAAATGTGGTCACCGGTATGTTACAGATTTTCTCCCATAATGTGTATGTGTTACTTGACCCGGATCTACCTTCTGTTATGTGACCCCTTATGAAGCCGTTGGTTTTGGCTTTGAACCTAAAAAAATATTCCTGAACCTTTCTCTGTTTCCACTCTTGTTGGTGACTCTATTGTGGCTAGAAGAGTGTACAAAAATTATGTAGTGTCTGTTTGTAATCATGATACTGTGGTCGACCTTATAAATCTTGACATGATTAATTTTGATGCTATCTTGGGAATAGATGAGCTCCACTCGTGCTATGCCGTCCTATACTGTAGGACCCAAAAAATTACTTTCTATTTTTCGAATGAATCAGTGTTAGAATAGAAGGGGTATTCGTTAGAACTTAAAAGGAAATTCATATTCTACCTCAAAGCCCGTAAACTTATTTTCAAGGGCTTCTTGTATCACCTTATTCGGGTCACAAATTCCAATGCTAAAAGTCCTTCTCTCTAATCTATTCCTATAGTTAATGAATTTCTTAAAGTCTTTACAAATGATCTCCTAGGTATACCTCCGAATAGGGAGATAGATTTTGGAATTGATTTGTTGCCAGATATCCATACTTTTTCTGTTCAGCCATATAGAATGGCTCTTGCAGAATTGAAAAAGTTGGAAGATTAACATATGAATCTTTTTAATAAGCATTTTATCTGACCTAGTGTTTCTCCTTGGGGAGCACTTGTACTTTTTGTAAGTAAGAAAAACGGTTCCCTTTATATGGGTATAGACTATCGTTAGTTGAATAAGGTCACTATTAAGAATAAATACCCTCTACTAGAATTAATGATCTTTTTGACCAACTTCAGGGTGATAAGTGTTTATCCAAGATAGACCTTCGTTCAGGGTATTATCAGTTGAAGGTTGGGAGGCTGATATTCCCAAAACAGTTTTTCAAACATGATATGGCCATTATGATTTCTTAGTCATGTCTTTTGGATTGACTAACACCCCTGCAGCTATCATGGACCTAATGAATAGGGTGCTTCATTAGTTTCTAGATCTATTTTTCATAGTTTTATTGACGACATTTTGATTTATTCTAAGAGTGAGAAGGATCATTCCAATCTTTTCTGAATTATTTTTCAAACACTCAAAGATCATAGATTGTATGTAAATTTTTCCAAGTGTGAATTCTTTTATTTAGTTCTACTGTTTTCTTAGGCATTTTGTGTCTAGTGAGGGAATTAAATTTGAACCCCAAAAGAATAAGGCAGTGAGAAAATGGCCTAGACCAATGACCCCAACCGACATCGGAGCTTATTGGGTTTGGCAGGGTATTACAGAAGGCTTATAAAGATTTTTTCTTTTATAGCTACTCCACTTGCCAGGTTGGCATAGAAAAAGGTGAAATTTATGTGGTCTGACTCCTGCGAGAATAGTTTTGAGAAGTTGAAATACAAGTTGAGTACTGCACCTGTATTGACCCTTTCTGAGGGTACAGAAGGTTTCCTTGTGCACTGTGATATGTCACAGATGGGTCTTGGGTGTGTACTTATGCAGCATAGTAAGATGGTATCTTGTTTATCTATGTAGTTGAAGGTGCACGAGCAAAATTACCCTACCCTTGACTTGGAGTTAGCGACTGTGGTATTTGCACTTAAAATTTGGTGGCATTATCTTTATGGGGTACATATTTATATATTTACTTACCACACGAGTTTGCAGTATGTTTTCTCGTAGAAAGAACTTAATCTCAGACAGAGGCATTGGTTGGAGCTGTTAAAGGATTATGAAATGAGCTTGCACAATCATCATGTCAAGGCTAATGTGGTGGCCAATGCCCTTAACAGTTTTTCAATGGACAGTCTTCCTCATGTTGAGGAAGGAAAAAGAGAGATGGTGAAATATATTCATCGACTAGCAAACCAATGGTTTTGATGGTTGATTCTCAAGATGGGGGAGTAATTGCTCATAACATGGCTAAATCTTCCCTATGTGCTGAAGTGAAGGAAAAGAAAGCCAAAGACCTCATCCTGTTGCAAATTAAGAAAGATGTGGGTCAATATAAGGTGATAGCATTTGAAATTGGCGGTGATGGTATTTTGAGGTATCAAGGTAGGTTGTGTGTATCGAATATTGATGGTTTGCGAGAGAGGACTGTTGATGAATCTCACACTTCGAGATATATTGTTCACCCAGGCTCTACTAAAATATATCATGATCTTAAAGATATATATTGGTGGAATAATATGAAATGTGATGTTGCTGATTTTGTTTCCAAGGGTTTGAATTGTCAATAAGTTAATGTGGAACATTTCAGACCAGGTGGTACTTCTTAAGTGATAGATTTGCCTATATGGAAGTGGGACATGATCAATATGGATTTCATCACAGGGCTTCCGAGGTCCTGAAACCAATATGATTCCATTTGGGTGATTCTAGACTGGATGACCAAGTTAGCCTACTTTCTTCCTGTGAGTACTAATTACTCGAGAGATGATTATGCCAAGCTGTACATTAAAGAAATAGTTCGCTTTCATGGGGCACCAATATCCATAATATCAAATCGAGGTACCTAATTTTTTTCTCATTTTCGGTGATCTTTTCAGAGGGGTTTAGGTACCCAAGTGCACCTAGTTACTTCTTTCCACCCTCAGTTCGTTAGGCAAGATGATCGCACTATTCAGACTCTTGAGGATATGTTGAGAGCCTGTGTAATTGACTTTAAGGGTAGATGGGTAGATTATTTTCCATTGATGGAATTCACCTACAATAATACCTACCACGCCAAAATTAAGATGGATCCTTTCAATGCACTCTATAGGAGGAGATATAGATCACTTATTAGTTGGTATGAAATGGGTGAAACCCGGTTATTTGGGCTTGACCTTGTTCATCAGGAAATGGAGTAGGTGAAAATCATTAGAGAATGACTTAAGATAGCTCAGAGTCATCAGAAGTCCTAAACTGATGTTAGGAGAAAAGAGTTGGGATTTGAGGTTGGTGATTGGATGTTTCTCAAAGTCTCCCCTATAAAGGAGGTCATGCATTTTGGAAAGAAGGGAAAGATTCGTCCTCATTATATAGGACCATACTAGATTCTGAGAAGGATATATGGGGTTACCTATGAATTAGATTTGCCTGTGAGCATGGGTTTTGTATATCCCTTGTTCCATG
Source organism: Capsicum annuum (assembly GCF_002878395.1). Taxonomy (NCBI): domain Eukaryota; kingdom Viridiplantae; phylum Streptophyta; class Magnoliopsida; order Solanales; family Solanaceae; genus Capsicum; species Capsicum annuum. Next base: position 155,495,339 of record NC_061115.1, on the reverse strand, counting down.
TGTCTATGTTGAAAAATTGTCTTGGGGATCATTCCTTGGTGTTACCTATTGAGGAAATCAATATGAATAACTCCTTGTCATATGAAGAAGAATGAATTGCTATTTTGGATCACCAAGTCCAGAAGTTGAGAAGCAAGGAAATAACTTCGGTTAAGGTGATGTGGATGAATCAAAAGGCTGAGGAAGCTACTTAGGAGTCAGAGGATAATATGCGTGAAAGATACCCAAATGTCTTTGATCTGGTGAATAACGATATAGAAGGTAAAATCCTTGCCCTATTCTTTTTATCTTCTCTTCAGTGAGATTAATCAACTTATATGTGTCCCGCGCCATTATTCGGGGACAAATGATCCCATTGGGGGATAATGTAATACCCCATAAAAATTTTAAGCATGGTACCACACCTAGTAGCACGCTTGAGAAACTAGCAACTTGAAATATTTCTAATTATCAAAAATGACTTAGCCTCAGTAATAGATACTGAACTTTGGTGTTTCTTAAATCAATCTTTCCAACCCCGATACTTGGATTTTAAAGTTGATTCATGATCAAGGATGAAAAGAGGGTGTTTTGAAGAAGGTTTTGATTTTTTGGACGAGGAATGAAATATGTTTGGATGTCAAAAGTAGTGGCTCGATGAGATGTTGATGCACCACATTGATGATCACATTGATGAAATAGTGAACAAATGAGATATTGTCGGACCGCATTGAAGATCGCATCGATAAAGCAGTGTACCAATGCGATATCGATGTGTCGCATCATGTAATGCGCCGGGTGCCCAGTTCATGTTTTTCTTTTAAATTTTTGTGCAGGAAGGGTATTTTAGTATATCTCCCTCAACTAAACTCAGTCATAACATGAAATTATTATGTGTTTAGGGAAAAATACATCAGAAACTACCCCTACTCTCTTAAATCAAAACCCTCATCGTTTCCCCAAAGATCAAGAATTCATCCTTAAAAGTCAAGAGTTTTAAGATCTTAATCGAGATTCGGGTTCCACCCTTCCTTCAAAGTGAAATAAGGTATGTGAGGTTTTCCTAAAACTACATAGTCATAGTAAGCTCTTCTTAATTATGTTAAAGGTTTAGAAATCATGAATTTACAAAAAGGGTTTTGGATTTACAACTATAATCATGTTTTTGATGCCTTTGATAATATTGTTTTGGTCTTGAGGCCTTCCCTCGAAATTGATTTGACTAGTATATATGTATATATGTGTTTGAAGCTTTGAAATATGAATTGAGAGCATGAATTATCAAATCTTCCCCTCTCCCATTGTCTTACTACTTGGTTTACAAGTTGTGAATTCCTAAACTGCATGATTTAAAGTATAAGTCAAGAGCCTATTTATCTTATATGAATTTTATGATGGTTAAGAGGGGGATAGGGGGATATTATTATGATTTAAATGCTAAGAGTGGTAATTGAAGGAATTTTAGGAATTTTTTTGAGAAATTGACCACCACTTGTATAAATTGTTTAAAGGATAGAAACTTTGCATGGTTTTGACTTGTGTTTCGAAATATGAATTCCCTTATACTATTTGCATGCTTGGGTGGAATGAACATTGTTTTAATTGAATAAATCATGCATGAAACTTTATGGATTAGATATATGACTTGCAAGTCTTGGTATGACGATACCAATGCAGATAATGCCATGGTAACATAGAATAGAACAGAAGGAATAGTTTTCAATCAGATTTTTCAGATTTTGAACTTAGAACTATGTATGTATAGAAAAGATTAAAATTGGGCTTAAAGAGAGTTAGGTGTTTAAACAAAGACGGCATTATTTTAGAAAAATCATTACCCAAAATCGTGTTTTGCCGATACGGGTTCACTATGTTCCCACTGAAGAATTATACGCTGGCTTAGTGCCCTATGGCGTATCAGAATAGAAACCCCAACCCTTGTGGAAAACTTGGGTTGTGGGATTTGCCACCAAGTTAAGGGAGGATTCCATATAGCCCATGGATTGTAGAATAGTAGGGTGTACCCCCTAGCTCAGAAGTAATCTAAAGAATGTTTTGCACCTACAGAATTGCTTGAATGGTCATTTGAAGTTGCCCATGTGCTTTAAATTATTTTATGCATGATGTTTATGAAATGATCTCCCTTATGTTATATATAAAAATACACTATTTTGTATTGCTTTGCGTACCCGTACATATTTATTGACCCCCTATATCTTTGGATATGAGGCTCAGTCCCGCGGTCCTATACAACAGTAGATCCGTGTGTGTCAGACGTTGAAGTTGGTGAGCCTTCTCTATTTCAAAAGGCCTTTTTTTTAGAACTTATTGTTTCTTTATTTTATGGTCTACTGGGGGCCTTGTCCCAATTTTGTTTCTGACTTATGATGATTCTTGTAATGTTAGATATTTCACAGACGGTTGTCACATGTTTAGAATATTCAGAATTCCCATTTATAAATTGTTCAAGTTTATGAGATTGACCATGGTTCTGTTATGTGTTGTTTTACAAAATTTTCTTTTTATTTTATGAACATTTTGCAGGATTATCATATTTAGAAGAGCACCCGAGCCTTCATGGTTCAGAACATTCGGCTCATGACAACACGATACAATGAATAGACCTAAAACCTAGAGACACTACTCAACTATGACCCAAACAACAAATAACATACTGGATTATTTCCAACTTACAATTCTCCTATAGCACTTCTAACGACAAGAGTTTGAATCCCAATACATAGTACTTCAATGTTGAAGACTAACTCAGAGTTAAAAGGTGCTAACTTAAGCAACGGAACCCTATACTTTACATCCCATTAAGAAAATTACTTCACCTTGTCACTACCATCAAACATACTCGTGTTTTAAATTAAGGAGTACCAACGACATAACACATTGGTTTGAGTTTTCTTCAACCACAACTTTCAAGCCTATAATTACTACAACCACTTCATGGATCTCCCCACTAAGACCAGCAAATTTGATCACCCTCACAAAGATTTTCACCACAGATCTCCTTCCTAACTATTTCATGTAATGAAAGGTTATCTCCTTCTTCCACCTTCTCCTATTACCTCAACTCAAGAAATCACATCAAAATTCTCACCTTCTAGAACATCTACTCCTCTACCCAAAATATCTGCACGCTTCCACAACCACCATCATACTAGCATACGAAGTGTTATTGAAGGACCTGAGCATAAATAGTATGAATGAAAGTAACACTATTAGACCATAACTTATACATATTGCACTACTCAAGGAGGGACATGAGGTGAAGATAGGATATAAAAGACATGAAGTGCTTTATATATTAAGTGTATAGATCATAATTAAAGAGTCGTTCGACAAAAATACAACACAACATGATTTCTTAGGACAAGCTACAATGAGAAACATGGGTGCAAATATCATGAGCTATATAGCATAGAACAAAAATTCTTGTAGTTAACAACTATGAAGAGGATTGCCACTTAAAGCAATTGATCCTCATTTAAAATCTTAAATTAGCCATGAGTTAGCTTGAACTTTATTACTTTGGCTAATCCCAACATAAAATGAATCGCTAACATATAGAAAGCATAGTTATCTTTGAACCAAGCATAATGTGAGACATAGATTTTTATGGATCATGATCAATATATTATAGATCTTAGATACTTGGAATATTGGATCACTGAGGGACATTATTGCATCTAGTTTAGAGGCTGGAACATGAAATGAGTTATATTGAGATCTCAAACCTTAGACATAGGCAAGACTTGAATACATAAGACATTTGTAGATGTCCATTCAAATTGAAGTAGGAGGACCTTGCTTGAATAGGAATGGATTTATCATGATTCTTACTTAAATCTAGACACCACAAGAAAATTTGGAAACTATTTTAATCCATCATCTCCCCCTTAGATCAAAGTCACACTCCTAAACTTGTGAACATAACCTCACATCAAAATCTATAGCCACAACTTTCAACACAAATGAGACATCACCATAAACTTAAACTCTAAACTCTACCTGATGAACTATACTATGAAGGCCTTGCTTTTCGGTAATGCTACAGTTAACTTTTGCTAGCCTATATAGCTATCACCCTACAACTCATACTCATGTGAGCATACATATCCACACACCTTATCACATAACAATTTATTCTCCACCACTTCAGATACTCACATTAAACCTCTAATCATATAACTTACAACTTAAGAAAATTTGCAAAACTATACCAAAGGCGCTTATTACCTACCTATATTCCTCAAGTTCAACTTTAATGAACACTATATACCCACTCCACAGACTTCTCCATACTACAAAATTCAAAAATGGAATCTAGGTACTCGAGAAACCCTTATACATCACAACTTATCTAACAACATGCTACCTCAGGGTTCAACTTATTCTAGTATACCTAACACCCTTATCCTCTTAATGACTCAACCACACCTTATCTCTTCACCTTAGTCCTCAGGTACATATATAACAATTATCCACTCTTTCTCCTACAAATTACCAACTTAGGCCATTTCATATCTTACATCAAGCCCACTACTTCATTCCCACAAAACATGTCTTACTAACCTTAAGCTACTATTTTTACCACCATACCCCACATCTAAAGTTCAAGCCTATAGTTTAGCATCGATCAGGTACCACCGACGAAGCATGACACCTACTATACTAGTCCATCAAATTGGGAAATCAACCCAAATACCTCATTTCACTTAACTTCTAACTACAATCTTATCTCTTCCATGGCATCACTACTATACCTCCAAATACACTACATACCTTCTTGCATGAAGTACTAGTTTATAACTGCTAGAGAAAAGTCAATCAAGGAGGGTAAAGTAATATAATAGGGATTGTCGATCTTAATCTTATAATATAACCCATTACGATCTTATCAACATGTTCTACTTTTTCACATCATATTTACTTACCCATACATATATTTAGAATACCTTCAAATTCCATCTACACTAGTGAGTCTCTACCCATAACTTATTGACTAATCTAACCGATTCCATTCGTAGCCTATAAGGGATTTCTCTAACCACCATAACTATCCTCTCTAGGCTCCTTCCCTATTTTAAATAAATAATAATCACAATCAAACACTTCCTCAAACTAGCATAGAATCTACAATTATTGCTACCATATTAGTCTATCACTAAAAAATGGCAACTCATCCCTCAACAAATGGTTATACAACTAAAACTAGCTTATTAATTCAGAAATTCATCCTCACTCTGACTTCTAGAATTTAGATTCTATATCACTAACTTCTGGACCATCTTACAGCTCATAGGTTATTACACTTCATCACTTACTACTACTCAGGTGGAAGTAATGTTCCAGCATTCTGCCACACATTATTACCCTTAAGCATGACATCTGCAGTAAGGGTTTTATCAAAGGGGACTGAATACACTCTATTCCTCAGATAAAATGCTTGATTGATATAGATCGGGATATAATCTTAAATCAATACACTTTAAAGCACCTATGGACTCCTCTTAAGTTCTTGTCAAATTTCATAATTATTTATGTCTCAATTTGAAAAGACTACATTATTTAGACTCTAAGCTTCTGCACTTAAATCGCCTCAACAATGAGACAAATATAATAATATTAGAGTAAGGAAAGGATAGGGAAAACTTTCATACAGACGACGCTATAGCACGAACTAGAGTACGAAAGAGAAATATGAAGGCTTTATAGCATAAACTAGAATATGAAGAAAGAGAGATATTCCTAAATGCTTAGTATCTTCCACCTTATAAGTATGGTGCGCTACATACCTATAAAAAAGATTCTACCCAATGCGACATCGCAGATACCCTGGGACTATCAACTGTGCTCTGATACCAAGTTTGTCATGACCCAAGTTGAGGCCCTAGCTGCAATGAGCATCCTTAACCATGATGGCCCAAGAGCCCTTTTCTAACTTGAAATCATATACAACATTCATATAATTTAATGAAATGCTGAAAAAAACATAGCAAAACAGAAACATAGTCATTCTCTTACCTCAACTGAACAATACAAATATAAGAAAACACATAACACCAGTCTGTAAAATCTTTAACAATATAAAAACAACATATATCTGAACCCCAGAACAAGGACCCCCGTTGGACCATAAACTAAGACTAAATAAAAATATAACATCGACCAAGACCCTCTATAAACAAGAAAGGCTCACCAACTTCAAACATCTGATAAAATGGTCTACTGCTTAGCGGGACCCCATAACAGTGCCTCAGATCTTGAAATATAGGGGGTCAATACAAATGTACTAATACACAGAACAATCTAAAAATAATATACATTTTTATACAACACAGGTGAGAGTGTTTCATTAAAACATGTCGGCGTAAAACATTTGAAAACACATGGGCATAATTTGATTACCTTTAAAATAACTTCTTGGAATCATGACTCTACTCTTTTTTCCTCTTCTGAGTTAGATAGTACACCCTACAATCTATACTTCCATGGGCTATATGGAATCCGCCATTGACTCAACGGCTAAGCCACCATCTAAGTTTTCCACAAGGATTGCAATATTAGTAAGGGGAGATATGCAAGATCACACAGCTGGGTGCCATAATGCCCAATCAAATCAATATGTCATGGTAGGTCATGAGATCATAAAGCAGCACTCCTAACTATAGTCCCACATTAGGATAAGATAATACAAGGTACAAGAGATCATAAAGTAGGTACCAAAATCCCGTGTCAACAAATCACGGTTTCTATAATAAAATCTTTAAACTCATACTTTCTTCGGTAACCATCTAACTTTATTAGAGCCCATTTTTAGTTCTTTAAAACCATGTATCCTTTTAAGGTCTAAATCTAAAATCAGAAAAAATCTGTAGTTTATTCTATGTTGTATCTCCCATGGCATTAATCTATTTTGGTATCGTTATCCAAGACTTGCAAGTCATATATCTAATCCATATCATGTTATTCTTTAGATATTTTAATTCGATCAAATCATTTGACCACCAAAAATAATTAAATCAAAACGAGAGTTCTTATTTCAAAACATCTAAAACTTATGCAAAGATTCTCCTTTTTCATTATTTCAACACATGATGGTCAATTTCTCAAAACAATTCATGTAATTCTTTTGATTATTACATTGAACATTTATAAACAAGAAAACACTTGAACACTATGAAAGTACCCTCTCTTCAATTCACAACCAAGATCAAGTTCAAAAACTATATTTAAACTCTTATCTCATGGTTTTAATAAAGCAATTTTACAACCCACAACATGTAAAGTCAAGAAGTATCATAACAAGAGAGGGACAAATTCATTACATATGCTCCCAATATACTTTAAAACTAAAAACACTAATACCTATGCAAATGTGATTCAATTATATAAAGAGGCCTCAAGGCCAAAACATATATTATAAAAAAGGGTTCACAATGCATACTTTTCAATGTAAATACATAACCTTTTGAAAATACATGATTTCTTAACTTTGAAGCTTACTAAAAATAATTTCAATATTCCTATGAAGTTTAGGAAATCCCCACATACCTTAGTTGGTGAAGAAATCTCAAAAATATTAACCCTTTTAGCTTAAATATGCAAACCTCGGTTGGTTTTTCTCCTCTTATGTTTTAGAAAATGATTTAGGGATTTGATAGTGTTAAAACATTTTTGGGAGCCTTAAATCCCTATTAAGATGCTTAGGGACGGTTATGTAATGTCAAAAGACCTTATTTTCCTCAAAATAACTCAAAACGGAGTACCTACACAACAAAAATATAGGGTATGTTGTGCCTAACCCATGGCCACACCAAAGGTTGGCGGGGCCAAGCCCATGGCCAAACCTAAGGTGGGCGACTCCTAGGCCATTGCCTAGCCTGGACAGTGTCTCATTCAAATACTCATATCCTTTTACTCTGGACTCAGATTAATGAATGGTTGGAGTCTTTGGAAAGAAAAATAAAAGATATTTTGTTTGGTATATGTTAGGCCATGTGAATCTTTATATATTAGGAGAAAAAGTCTCTGGAATTTGACCCATGTAAAATCATCTACTAAAAATCAATCGATAGGAAGGTGCTCAACTTAACTTTTGAGCTAGGAGATTTTTATGGTGTATATTCATCTCGTAGGAAGTTTACACACTAAGTAAAATATAAGTAACATTTATTTCTAAGTAGAGACCACTTGATTCGGGTCCACATATGTCGAAAAGAAGATTCAACCTTAGCCCAAAAATGCAGGGTGTTACAATCTTATTATTAAGCCTACTAAGATGATATAATGATGATATAATGATACCCGACATAGCCAGAAAATATATTGATAATATTGATAACCTATTTGAGTTTGGAGGATATGTTGAAGATATTGATACTCTATTCGAGTTCGGAGGGTTTGTTGATTAAATTAACACTTGGTTCAAGTCTGGAGGATATGTTGATGATTTCTTTTTGATTTTAGAGGATATATTGATGATACGGATACCTAGTTCTAGTCTAGAGAATATTATAATGAAATGATGATGCCCGACAAGGCCAAAGGATATAATTAATAATGTGCCTATGTGTGCACCTATAGGTTGATTGTAGCTAGCACTATGCATGGAAATTATATGTATATTTATATTCTTGTGTAGTTGGAGATAATAATGATCCCGCAAAATTCTTAGCTTAATTCAGTCTTTTAAGTTTGTTAAGGGGTCCCGACATAGAAAATTCTATCTAATTATTTAGATTTAGCATTATTTTACTCTTCTAAAATTGGCAATATTATTTCGCAACCTTGACGGCCATTAAATATTGATATTTAATTAATTCTTGATCAGGAATGTCAATAGGTATTTCCGAAAAAGTTTTGAATATTTCAAACTTTGTTTGAAACACCTTTGGAATCCTAAACCGGTGAATTGAAGCAATCTTATGGCTTTTGATCCACTATCACATTGATAAATGCTTTCCCCAGCTCCCAGCGTCCATTTCCAGTGAACCAACATGGACTCAATACAGAGCATTGGCAATCACATTGATGCTAACGATGCGGCGCGTCGGCCTATGCATCGATGGTTTAATTTATAGTCATTTAAAAAGCCGCTCCTCAAGGTTAATTAAGTCTTTTTCCCATTCCCTTCAGCCTTCATATCATGAAATTTAGTCCTCTTTTACTAAGTTATATTCATTCTTTCATAAATTCCTCAAGAACAAAACCCCTAGATGAATTAAATTCAAATTCAAGGCTCAAGATTCCATCGTTAATTTTCCAGAATTCACCAACTATGCTATGTGAAGTGTTCATCCAAGGGTTCCTTCCAACCATAGAATCTAAGAAACTCTTTTAAAGCTCATGTAGAGTGATTTCATGATTTCCATGATTTGAATTAAAATATATTCATGATTTATTACAAGATTCATGTAGAGTTAATTGATATGTGTGGTTTATCATGTGAATTCATGTTGAAAATCTTTGAATTGTGTAATTGGAATTAAATCATGATGCCTACATGTTGTTTTTGTATTATCTGCATATATTGTGCCCCACAAGTGTTTGATAAATTGTCCATGTGAGTTGAATAGTGAAATTATATCATGTTAGCATGTATGCAAGTGTTTGCTTGAATACCCAAATGAATGAATGATGACTAAGTAGTTAGTTACCATATCTCAAGATTATGCCATGTCTTTTAAGTTTATGCTATCATTCCTGGGGGTATTTAATACCCAAACATATAGCTACTTGTCTAGAGCCATGGTCAGTCAAAGAGTAGAATTAGTCATGCCTCGATCAGTAGAATTCATCCAGTTACAAAACTTAGAAAAACTCAGTGAACTCAGAATTAGTCCAGCTTAGTTCAATAAAATCAGGTCAATTCATTTATATAGTACGAGCAGTAACAATTCAGTTTAGCCTAGTATAGTTTATAATTTAGTCTAGTGTCTATTTAGTTAGGAGTAGGATTCAGCACTAAGTGAAACCAAGGATAGGGATTTATCTGCTAGGAGAGGTTGAAATCCTTAGAAGCAGTCCTTGCATTCAAGAACTACACAGCCAGCGTAGGTTGAGACATCAACCTGCTATTTGAGGGTTGATGAGGTGATCTATCTTCCAGTTGAGGGTACCGCCGTTCTCGTTTAGATCACATGCTATATGAGCATGACTTAGTACTTTTCCTTACCCATGGCACGGTATTGACACCCTTCTAACAAGGGTGTCAGGTTGGACCCTAAATCAGTTAGATAAGGGGCATGTCAGTTAGATGCTTACTTCCCACTATCTCAGTTTCAGATTCACTCTCAGTATGGAACTCAACTCAGTTCCACAGATTCAGGACTATTAGACACAGTCACTCAACTCAGTATGGAATTCAATATAGTTGTACAGATTTAAGACTATTAGATATAGTCATTCAGTTACTAGTAATTCATTATCAGTATATTTAGATATCAGTAAATCAATATTCATATACAGTATTTAGTGTTATTACAACCTTAGTATAGTTTCCATATTCATGCATGTACTCTCATTCAGTCATACTTATGATTTTTAGTTAGTATTGTTCATACATATGAACCCATGCATTTCAGCTTACCTCACAAAGCATACCATTACATTCAAAGTATTGACGCATACCTTTCTTTTATACTATGATATCTGATATCATAGGTTCAGACACACGAGCTCCCGAGCACCCTTAGTAGTTAAGATTCTCATCATATAGAGTTAGCGGTGAGCCTTCATAATTTAAAGAAATGATTATTTATTTCAGTTCATTTTAGTAGTCAGAGTTAGTTGGGGACTTGTCCCATTAACTCCACAGTTCAAACAGTTTAGAGGCTTTTTAGACTAGTGTATTTTCAAATAATTGTTCAATTTCAGTATTAATGTTCAGTTTTTGGTATTGTGATACCATATCTAGTATTATTTATAGTATTGAACCTTATGGCTAGTTTTTTACCTAATTTTCATATATTTACCGTATTATTATTCAGGTATAGCAGCAGGTACCAATCATGAGTTAGCTTGTGCTCTTTCGGGATTATAAGCACAACATAGCATCTGAGGTACGTACTCGAGGCATAAAAAACTTGGTATCATAGCCTAAGGTTCAACAGAGTCCTAGGAATTCTAAAAGCCGCATCTAGTAGCATCTTATGCATGGGTGTGTTGCACACCACACCTATGGATAAGAGGCTACGAGATATTTTAGGAAAATTTTTCCTTTATTCAGTATTTATGTCATGCGACTGAGCATGATCTCCAGTTAAAATCTTATTCTAATACTTCCTCTTCCATTTACAGAAATATTCCTCAAAAGAGGACTAAGGGAAGAGGAATAAAAGATCATCCAGAACCCCAGCCCATCCAGCCAGATCCACTAGATGAAGATGTCTCCCATGGTGAGTTTAGAGCAGCATTCACCAGCCTAGATTATTTTATGGCAGCCAAGAATAAAGGCACAACTAATGTTCCAGCCAACCCAATGGCCAATATGCCGCTTCTAGGATTTGGGACTTCACCCAAATGAACCCTCTATTATTTATCGTGCCTAGGTCAGATGAGGATCCTCAGGAAATTCTTGATTAGGTGTAGAAGGTTACTGATATTATAGGGGTGACCACTATTGAGAGTGCTGAGTTGGATACATATCAGTTGCAGGATGTGTCACACTCATGGTTTAAATAATGGAAAGCAAAATGGGCCGCAGATATAGGGTCCATAGAGTGGATAGGTTCTTTCCACTGGAGTTGAGAGAAGGGAATATTCTAGAATTTATCAATCCAAAGTTGGGAAATATAATAGTAAAATAGTATTCTCTCAAGTTTACTAAATTTTCTAGAAATGCTTCTCATGTGGTGGCAGACAACAGATCCCGAAGAGTAAGTTTATATCAAGGGTGTCTAGTAGAATGGTCAAGGAGTGTAAGACTGCAATGCTTATTAGGGAGATACACATATCCAGACCCATGGTCCATGCTCAGAAGATAGAGGAGGCCAAGAATAAAGAGAAGGAGCAGGAGAGCAAGAGAGTAAGAATAGGTAGTTTCAACTTTGCTCTACCTAAGTCAGAGGGTGGGAATCATTCTCTGTTTTTCCTGAAATCTTTAGTCCCAGCTCCATCCTCTGCCAATGCTTCTGTGTTGAAATTCAGAGATGGCAACAAGGATAAAGAATCAGGCCCTAAACCCCAAGAGAGTTTTAGCAATGCCTGAACTAATCCCCTTTGTTAGAAGTGTGACAGAAATCACAAGCATATCTGTAGAGTAGGCAGCGATGATTATATTAGGTGTACTAAGCCAGGCCACAGAGTCAGAGATTGTCCCCAGTCAGGTTCTCAGGGTCAGGATAACCATCCTCCAGCTTAGGTTGGTCGCCCAAATCAGCAGGGTGACGTTTCCAGTACCACCAGTGGGCAATACCAAAATAGACTCTATGCTCTTTAGTCCTAAAAAGATTAGGAGAGTTCTCCTGATATGGTCACTGGTACATTTCAATTTTATCATTTGCATTTTATGCTTTACTAGATCCAAGAGCTTTCTAGTCCTTTGTTACTCCTTATATAGTTATCGATTTTTTAGTAAATCCCAAAATTATATCAAAGCCTTTCTTTGTTTCTAACCTAGTGGGTAAAACCATCATAGCCAGGTGGGTATACAGGAACTACCTAGGTTATGATATCTCAAAAAGTTACTTCAGCAAACTTAGTTAAATTAGAAATGACTGATTTTGATGTCATTCTCAGCATGTATTTGCTTCATTCTTGCTATGCCTCAGTAGACTGTAGAAATAGAATTGTCCAGTTTTAGTTTCCAAATTATCCCGTCCTAGAGTGAAGGGGTAGTACCTCAGCACTTAGGGGTCAACTTATTTCTTGCCTCCGGGAAAGAAAAGTGATATCTAAGTTATGTGTCTACCATCTCGTTCGACTCTAGAACTCTAGTTCAGAAACCCCTTTTCTTGAATCAGTGTCAGTAGCATATGAATTCCGAAATATGTTTTTTGAAGATCTTCTGGGGATTCCTCCTAAAAGGGAAATTGATTTTGAAATAAACCTTCTTCCAGACACTCAGCCCATATTTATCCTACCATACAGAATGGCACCTGTAAAACTAAGAGAATTAAAAGAACATTTAAGGGATCTCCTAGATAAGAGATTCATCAGATCAAGTGTGTTCTCATGGTGTGAACTAGTTTTATTCATGTATAAGAAAGACGGTTCCCTCAGAATGTGTATTAACTACCGTCAGTTAAATAAAGTCTTGGTCAAGAACAAGTATCAACTTTGCAGAATTGATGACTTATTTGACCAACTCCCGGGTGCCAGTTACTTCTCTAAGATAGACCTCAGATCATGATATCACCAGATCAGAGTCAGGGAGGGTGATATCTCAAAATTATCTTTATGAACTCGGTATGGTCACTTCGAATTCTTAGTCTTGTGCTTTTGTCTTAGCAATAACCCAAAAACTTTCATGAACTCGATGAACCATGTGTTCAAGTAGTACTTGGACATGTTTGTCATAGTCTTTATAGATGACATTCTTGTCTACTCCCGCAGTGAACACAACCATATAGACTATCTCAAAATAGTATTATAGACTCTAAGAAATCATCAGCTATTTGCCAAATTTAGTAAGGTGAATTTTGGCTACGGTCAGTAGCTTTCCTCAGCTATATAGTTTCCAGTGATAGAATTAGGGTTGATCCCCAAAAGACTGAAGCAGTAAAAAAGTGGCCTAGACCTATCTATCCTTTAGATATCAGGAGTTTCTTGGGCTTGGACAGCTATTATCGAAGGTTTCTTCGGGATTTTCATCTATTGCATCCTCTATGTCTAGACTGACTTAGAAGAAAGTTAAATTCTAGTGGTCAGATTATTGTGAAAAGAGTTTTCAGGAGTTCAAGACTCAACTCAATACAACTCCAATTTTGACCCTACAAAGTGGTTCAAATGACTTTGTGGTATATTGTGATGCCTCCAGAGTATACTTGTGGTGTGTTCTGATATAGGGAGGTAAGGTCATAGCCTATGCCCCTAGACAGCTTAAACCCCATGAGAACGATTACCCTACCCATAATCTTGAGTTAGCTACAGTAGTGTTTGCCTTAAAGATTTGGAGGCACTATTTATATGGTGTGGATGTGGATGTGTTCATACCATAAGAGCCTACAGTATGTATTCTCTTAGAAATACCTAAACCTCTATTAGAGAAGGTGGTTGGAATTGTTGAAAGACTACGACATGAGTGTTTTGTATCATCCAGGCAAGGCTAATGTAGTGGCCGATGCTCTTAGTAGAATGTCTATAGGTAGTATTGCTCATGTTGAGGACATTAAGAAGATGTTAGCTCAAAAATTTTATCATCTAGCCTGACTAGTTGTCCGCTTAGTCGATTCTGTAGAAGGTAGTGTATGGGTACAGAGTAGTTCAGAATCAACCCTAGTTTTCAAAGTGAAGGAAAAATAGGATAGGAATCCCAGTCTGGTCAAGTTGAAATAATTAGCAAGAAATCATAAGGTAGAGGTTTTATCCCAAGGGGGATATGGTGTTTTGCGTTGTCAGGGTAGACTATGTATGCCAGGCATAGATAACTTGAGGCTATGAATCCTTGCAGAAATGTATGGTGTGCGCTAATCTATTCATCTAGGGGATACTAAGATATACCATGATTTGTGGAAGATCTATTGGTAGAGTGGGATGATGAGAAATATTACAGAGTTTGTGGCTAATATGCAACATCTCAGTAGGTTAAGATTGAGCATCAAAAACCTAGTAGGTTTATGCAGGAGTTCAGTATTCCTATCCAAAAATGAGAAGAAGTGAACATGGACATTGTGATGGGTTTGCCTCACACTCGTCATCACCGTGATTTAGTTTGGGTCATTGTAAATAGAATGACCAAATGAACTTATTTCCTACTAGTCTCTTACTCGGCTAAAGATTATGCCAAACTCTCTATCAGGGAGTTGGTCAGATTGCACGATGTTTCGTTGTCCATCATCTCAAATAGAGGTACCCAGTTCACCTCTTATTTTTGGAAACCATTCTAAAAGGATCTTGGTACCCGAATTCACCTTAGTATAGCCTTTCACCCTCAGACAGTTGGCCAAGCAGAAAGGACTATTCAGACTTTAGAGAATATTCTATGAGCATGTGCAATAGACTTTCAAGGTAGTTATGATGACCACTTAACTTTGATTGAGTTTGCATACAACAACAACTGTCATTCCATCATTCAGATGGCTCCATTTGAGGTGTTTTATAGAAGGAGGTGTAAATCTCTCATTGGTTGGTTTGAAGTAGGTGAGGACATAGTAGTAGGGACTAACTTAGTATTTGAAAACTTAAAGAAATTCTAGTTGATCAGGGAAAGACTTAAGACAGCTCAGAGCCAACAGAAATCGTATGTAGATATGAGTAGAAAGGATCTTAAGTTCGACATTGGTGACTATGTATACTTGAAAATCTCTCCTATAAAAGGAGTAAAACAATTTGGCAAGAAGGGGAAACTCAGTCCCCGATATGTAGGTCCTTTTTGAATTCTCAGCCATTTTGGAATGATAGCTTATGAGCTTTAGTTTCTCTCAGATGTATCTTCAATCCATCCGGTGTTTAATATCTCCATTCTAAAGAAATGCATAGGTGACCTATCAGCCGTAGTTCCCATAGAAGGCATAGATGATCAGAACAACTTTTTTTATGAATAAATTCCAGTCAAAATCCTTGATTATCAGATTTGCAGACTGAGGAACAAAGAAGTCCCTTTAGTCAAAGTTCTTTGACGGAATGAGTCAATTGAGGGAGCTACTTGGGAAGCAAAAGTAGATATGCGGACCAAGTATCCTCACCTCTTCTCTGCAAACTCAAATTCAACTCAAGGTAATAGTTTTCCTTAAGTTTATTCAGTTTCATGCTCAGATTTCCCATTACAAACTTGGTATTATTTACCGCTGCATATTCATCCAGATATTCATGAGTCAGTTCAGTCATGTATTCATACATTAGATATGCATGTTCAGTATGAAATTCAGTATATCAGTAATGTCGGTCAGATAATCATGTTTCAAATGTACTTATTTAGTAAGTTTAGTCTACCATTATTCTCAGCTTAGTCAGTCTCATTCGAGGAAGAATGTTTTCAAGGGGGAGATAATGTAAGACCCCACAAAATTCTTAGCTTAATTCAGTCCTTGAAGCTAGTTAAGGGATCCCATTCTTAGAAAATTCTTGCTACGTATTCAGACTTAGTATTATTTTAGCCTTCAAACGTTGGCCATCTTATTCCTTAGCCTTTACGTCCATTAAATATTGATATTTGAGTAAATTCATGATTAGGATCTCAATAGGTGATCCCGGACAAATTTTGGATTTTCGGACTTCGTTTGAAGCATTTTTGGAATCGTAAACCTATGAATCAATACGATCTTGATGTATTGCATTGACTATCGTTTTGATAAATATTTTCCCCTACTCCCAATGTCAAATTCTAATGAACCAACACGAACTCGACGTGGTACATTTGCTATTGCGTCAATGCCAAAGATGCAGTGTAGCCTGTGCGTTGATGGTTTAGCTTATATTCATTTAAAAAGCCATGTCCTCAAGTTTAATTTATTCTTTTTCCCATGCCCTTCGTCCCCCATAACAAAAAATTTAGCCCTCTTTTATCAAGTTATTTTCATTCTTTCAAAAATTGCTCAAGATCAAAAACCCTAAGTGAATAAAATTCAAATTCAAGGATAAATATTCCACTATTAATTATCAAGAATTCACCAACTAAGGTATGTCAAATGTTCATCCAAGGGTTCCTTCCACCCTTGGAGTCAAAAAAAGTCTTTTAAATCTCATGCAAAGTGATTTTATAATTTCCATGATTTGAATTAAAGTGTATTCATGATTTATTACATGATTCATGTAGTGTTAATTGATATGTGTCCTTTTTAATGTGAATTTATACTGAAACTCTTGGAATTATGTATTGGGATTGAATCATGATGCCTACATGTTGTTTTAGTATTATGTGCATATAATGTGCCCCACAAGTATTTAATGAATCGTTCATGTGAGTTGAATAGTGAAATTATATCATGTTAGCATGTATACAAGTGTTTGCTTAAATGCCCAAATGAATGAATGATGACTAAGTAGTTAGTTACCATGTCTCAAGATTATGCCATTTCTTTTAAGTTTATGCTATCAAGTCCTACGGGTATTTAATAACTGATAATTTAGCTGCTTGTTTAGAGCCGTGGTCAGTCATAGAGTAGAATCAGTCATGTCTCGATCAGTAGAATTTAGTTAGTTACAGAACTTAGGAAAACTCAGTGAACTCAGAATTAGTCCAGTTCAGTTCAGTAAAATAATTTTAGTTCAGTTATACAGTCCAACCAGTAACAGTTTAGTCTAGCCTAGTACAATTTAGAATTCATGCCAGTGTTTACTTAGTTGGGAGAAGGATTTAGCACCGAGTGAACCCAAGGATGGGGACTCACCTGCCAGTAAAGTTTGAAATCCTTACAAGCAGTCCTTACATTCTATAACTACGTAGCCAACGTATGTTGAGACGTCAACCTACCAGTTGAGGGTTGATGAGGTGATCTACCTTCTAGTTAAGGGTACCACCATTCTCATTCAGAGCACGTAGAAAATAAGGGTGACTCAGCACTTGTCCTTACCCATGGAATGATATTGATACACTTCCAACTGGGGTTATAGGTTTGACCCCAAATCAGTTAGAAAAGGGGCATATCAGTTAGATGATTACTTCCTGCAATCTAAGCTTTAGATTTAGTCTTAGTATAGAACTCAATTCAGTGCCGCAGATTTTGGATTGTCAGATATAGTTATTTAGTTACCAGTAATTTAGTATCAGTATACTCAGAGATCAGTTAATCAGTATTTAGTGTTATTACGATCTCAATACAGTTTCCATATTCATTCATGTATTCTTATTTAGTCATACTCATGATATTCAGTTAGTATTGTTAATGCATATGAACCCATGAGTTAAATCCTACCTCACAGAGCATACCAGTATATTCAAAGTACTAATGCATACCTTTTTTTGCACTATGATGTCTTATATTATAGGTTCAGACACACAGGCTCCCGAGCACCCTTAGCAGTTTAGATTCTCAGCATACAGAGTTGGTGGTGAGTCCTCATAGTTTAATGATGTGATTATTTATTTCAGCATTTCAGTTTATTTTTAGTAGTCAGAGTTAATTGGAGACTTGTCCCTTCAGCTCCACAGTTCAGACAATTTTGAGGATTTTTAGACTAGAGTATTTTCAAAGAGTTGTTCAATTTTAGTATTGATGTTTAGTTTTTGGTATTGTGATACCATATTCGGCAGTATTTACAGTATTGATCCTTATCGCCAGTTTTTTGCATACTTTCCATATATTTATCATATTATTATTCTGTTAATAAAGCAGGTACCAGTCATAGGTTAGCTTGTGGTTCTTTGAGATTATAAGCATCGTATAGCATCTAGGGTATAGACACGTGGCATTACAGTTATAGTCTTCTAATTGGTTGAGGTATAACTTGGTATAGTTGTTGATATAAGGATGAAAGATGCTTAGTGATGGATATTACTTAAGTGGCTAATAGTGACTAGTGAATTTGTGAACCTTAGTGGGAAAGAGGACTATTGGTTTTGATGGCTATTAATAAGGATGATTATTTCATTATGGTGGTTAATGATAATGGGTTTAGGGATGGTGATGATTAGATACCATTGAGGACTAAGTTTCCGATGTTGATTAATTGTTTAATGAGGATTTATGGATTAATGATGTTATTTAATAAGAAATGTTAGTTGAGAGATAAATTAGTGTACTCATGGTGATTAGTGGTCTTTTGTTAAATGGTTACTAGTAGTATTATATAGGCTAGAAATGAATATTGGTTAATTGGAGTACACAGTCTAGTGGTGAATCTTAACTAGACGCTACTTTTGGCTAGTGAGTAAATAATGGTTAGTCATTAATTCATAAATAGTAATGATGTGATGAATAATGAATGGATAAGAATTAAAAGTTATATGATTACTAG
The DNA here is from genome assembly GCF_002878395.1 of Capsicum annuum. Taxonomy (NCBI): domain Eukaryota; kingdom Viridiplantae; phylum Streptophyta; class Magnoliopsida; order Solanales; family Solanaceae; genus Capsicum; species Capsicum annuum. Next base: position 155,476,289 of record NC_061115.1, on the reverse strand, counting down.
TAAGTAATTAGTTTAGTAATAACCATTGGATAGATAATAATAAGTGTATAGGGTGTAATGATAAGATAGGTACCTATATGGTGGTATAGTTACAGTTATGAGTATATTGGTATATATTATTAAATTATGATTATTGGTGATGATTATGAATATTGGCAAATGGTCGTTTGGTAGAAATTGTGGAAAATTGTGGATATTGAAAAAGTTGGTTATATATATATTGGTGATTCGATCCCTTACTTTATACTGTCTTGGGTACACTCCCTGGTGGTATGGAATGCCATGATGGTTTCTTTCCTTTATGCATAGGTTGGTGTATAGGCGCCAACTTTTTACTTGTGTTTGCTTGTGATTGCACTTGTGTTTCTTTATGATTTCAAATATTTAGTCCTTATTCTAGACAATATTGGCATGCATTGATACCTTATATTATATTGTTATTTATTATATTCCATGATTGTTATTTGTGGCAATATTGCTTTGTATTGATGCCTTATGTTATACTGCTATTCGAAATTACTTACATATTATATACATTGATGATAGAGATGATTTAGGTTCAATTTTGAACCATGACTTAGTTATGATTATCTTGCACTTTATAATTCTTATATTATGAATTAGCTGAGTCGGTCCATGATGCCTACTGAGTACCCGTTGTTTTGGTACTCATACTATACTTCCATACCTTTTTGGTGCAGATTCAAGTATTAGCTATCGCCATTGATTATGGTTCATGCATTGATTGATTTTATAGATAGGGTGAGCTCCTAGTGTTTGAGTCACCCAATTTTCCTCTATCTTTTGTATTCCTCCTTTAGTATCAGAGACAAATGTATTAACTATTTTAGACTTGGAGTTATATTAATACTATTAGTCGCTCTTGTACTAGCTCAACCAGATATTGGGATTAGTAGCTGTATGATTTCTTATTTTATCTAGAACCCCTGTGTTAGTAGTTGGTGTTCTTTAAATTTTGCGTTTGTTAGGACTTTCTTGTTGAATTAACCTATTGCATTAGCTCTGGTTATGGTATTGTCTTACCTACTGGTGGGGATTGGTAGGTCCCATCATGACTCATAAATCAGGTCATGAAAAATTTGTATCAGAGCCAGCTTTCACTAGTATTGTTGGAACAAGAGAAAATGTCTAGTATAGTCCTGTAGATTGGAAAGTTGACGTGCATTTCCTATCTTTGGGAGTTTATAGGACATCCTTAGCATTTGTTCACTTCTTTCACTCATATTGTGCCGAGAGTCTGAGTTGGTTCGTAGAATATTCTCTTGACTTTACTCTTTTGTAGAAGGCCAGGACACATGCTACCGCTACATGAGATAAGGATCCCAAGACCGACCCCAGGGATCCTACTCCTATTATTTAACATGGATGATCCAAAGGTCATGGAAAACCTAGAGATGTGTCCCTTGTTAAAGGTCAGGATAGTTCATCTTCCCAGACCCTATTCCTTCACCGGAGCTAAAGATTCTTTCACCAACGCCAGTTATGGACCGAAAATCAATCCAGGCTCTACTAGGATTATTTTTTCAACAGTGATCATAGATGCATTAGTTAGTTATTGAGTAGTATTTGTGGTGTATCATTGGATGTTGCACAGTCTACGGATCAGAGCGACACTGAGGTAGAGGGACAACCAGTAACTGTGGCTAGTTAAGATTTCTCCTGCACTGATTGTTGTCTAGTCAGTGGTTGCCCAGCCTGCTATATCTTCTGGAAAGCAGAAGATATTGGGCAGATTTCTAATACGCTGAGATTTTATGGTGCACTTAAAGAGGATGCACATGAGTTCCTGACTATGTATGAGGATAGAATTCATGGTTTGGACCTTGTTGAGACATGTGGTAAGAATTATTCCATATATATCAGTTAGAATTGTCTTCTCATCATTGGTGGAGAGATTTTATCGATTCTAGAATAACTGGATTCTCCTTGACTTAGTTCTCTAAGATATTCTTTGAGGAGTAATGTCTCGCAGCCATAGAGGTTGATTGAGGGATTAGTTCCTTAAATTAGAGCAGGGCTCAATTATAGTTGTGAGGTATGAGATAGCTTACCTCTTTGTTATAGAGTTAAGGCTTTCTATTTGCATGTCTTCTCAGATAAGTATCCTTGGCATTATCTTTTCAGCCTTAGAGTCAGCCGAGTTGACCAATTCTAACAACTCTTTAGATTACTGGAAGTGGTCATTCTAGTGCTAAAATATTGCCCTTGTAGGGGAATGGGTCAATCTTCGAAGGGTTTATTTTTTGATCTATCTAAACGTGGTGATCATTCTGGGTCAGCTGGATCAATTGATTCTAGTTTCGCTCAAATTTCTTGATTTACTTGTAGACTTCCTGGTCACTATTTGTGGGATAGCCCTAGTTGTAGGGTGATGGTTGTTCGTCTAAAAGAAGTTCACCCCCTCAGTTAGAGGTAGTTCTCGTGGTTGCAAGAGTAGTTACCAAAGTGCTCGAGTTGGTCCTTAGACGGGTAGGACAAAAGGCTAGTTAGGTGCCCAACAATGTGGTAGACATGTTCAGTTATGTACAATACCTGATACACCCGAGGCTTACACTTTGGATAATGTGGATACAGGTGTGATTTTGATGAGCCACGAGCCAACCCTTCTTTTATTAGATCCTAGATCCACTTATTCTTATATTTATATCTTTTAAATATACACCACAATTTGAGTTGTCTATTGATTTATTATTTGTGCCATCGCGCACATCTACTCGTGTGGGTGATTCTTTAGTAGTGGATTGATGTATTCTAATCAGGTTTTATGACTGTCAGTGATTTTGATACTTATGTTGACCTATTATTCTGATTATGGTGGATTTTGATATGATTTTAGTCATGGACTTATAATTCCACTATCAAGCAGTCATGGAATATTTTTCCTAGATTGTTTCCTTAGCTATGCTCGATGTATCCCCATTTGTGTGGCAGAGAGCTATTATATGCGAGCCAACAAGGATTATATTTTATCTTTGGGACTTATTTTTAGGGGTTGCGAGTCTTGACTCTATCCTTATTATTTATGATTTTCCTGATGTGCTCCCTACCGACCTGTCATGGAGATTGAGTTTTCTATTTACCTAGAGCCTAGCACCCGACCTGTTTCTATGGCACCTTACTGTATGGTTCTTTGCGTATGTATATTAGTTATACATAGCTTAGTAAGGTGACGATGAAGACCCATTATCCTTTGCTTGCATTGATGATTTGTTTGATAACCTTCAGGATACAGCATATTTTCTAAGTTTGATTTGAGGCTTTATATGCCAGGAGATGTCATTTCTGGTTGGATGGGTTAAAACATCGAAGGTGAGACCTCGTCATTCAGATTTTCTTTAGGACCCATCAAAAGAGTTAGGATGATTCAGGATAGATTGAGAATGGTACAGATTAGGCATTGGGCCTATGCACATCATCGGCTTTATGCCTTGAGATTTGGATTTGGTGGTTGTGTATTCATCTATGTTTCACCCATGACAGGTCTAATGAGGTTTGGAAGAAAGGGTAAGCTCAGTTAGAGATATGTTAGACCCTTTGAGATTCTCTGTGCCTCTAGTTAGTTAAGTTCACCTCTTGATTTGGTTGTAGTTTATTTAGCTTTCTATGTCTCTATGTTGCGGTGACTTATTCCTATTCCTTCTCTTGTGTTTTGATGGGGCTTAGCCTAGTTGGATGATCACTCAATATTTGTTGAGGAGCCTGCACTCATTTTGGCTAGTGATTTGAGGTGATTGATCCCCAAAAAAGTTCTAGTTTCTAATGCTCAGTGGAGATACCTTCTAGTGAAGAAGGCCACTTGGGAGATTGAGAGCGAGATACAGACCCAGTATCCTCACCTGTTCAAGGCTTCAAGTACTTACTTATCCTTAACTTTTGGGGACGAATATTCTTAAGTAGTGGATATTGTAATGACTCTTCACATCATTTTCCATACCATCTACTTATGTTTGACATTAGAGATTATCCATAGCTGCCTTAAGTCATTTTTGGCTTGCTGGAATTGATAGTTCAGTTACCAGACAGTGTGTTTGGTTTTAGGACCAATTCTCCATTTATTAGTATTCAATGGTTCTGAATGGCTGCTAAGTGAAAAATTTAGCTAAATAACTTCAGATGCAAATTTTGGCTATGCCAGCAGCTCCAAAATATTGATTTTAGGCTAGAAAGACCCTTGGTTTCGGTCTAAGAAACCGAGTTCATTTTGACCAATGCATCAAAAACTAAGAAAATACATAGACATGGGTATGGGGCCCATAATTGGTCTAAAAGGCCTTGGATGGAAAACATAACTAAATCAATGCATTCGAAACATCAATTTTAGTGCAGCTACATAGTTCATTTGTAAAAAACAGAGTCCCAATTATTCTGAAGGGTCAAAAAACATGTTTTGACCTTGTGGACCCATTTAACAGCAACCAAGGCACTACAGGTAGCCCTTTGGTAGAGAAACTGACAATTTTCACTTCCCTTTAAGATCTAGAATGATTGATTAACTTCAAATTAATTCTTGGGGGTGAGTTAGAAGCTTGATTAACATATATTTTTGGGATTAACAACGGATTAAAGGTATGAATCCTTCCTTTTTCAAGCTTTAGTTTCTTGAATTCTACCCAAAAACCCAAATTTCTTGACGGTTGGTTTTAGCCCAAATATGGTTGGTTTTCATCTAATTCTTAAGGGTTATGATTCCTTAGTGGTGTATGAACATTGGATTGATCTCGTAAACATGTTTTCATCTATGTGGGATGCACTTGGGGTTTTGGGTGTTGTTTCTGGACCCGAACAACAATGGTGAAATATGGATATTGAAATTCTTATAATGTGTAGATTATGTTTTTGATATCTTGGCACCTCGAAGAAGCTTCTTGAAAAGGAAAAGGAAAGGTTTAGCGGTTCGTGGCCGTTTTTAGGATTTGAGGCAGATTAGGCTTACTTCTAGTTAGATTGAACTATGTTTTGATATAATTGTTATATCTCGTTAGATTGGGATAGGTTTTAAGTATTGGAATGATAAAATGCAATACTTCGGTTAGCTGGACAAATTAAGCTATATGAATTTTAGAAGTTAGAAAGCTTGACTTGTTTCCAAATATATTAGGTGGAACAAACTTCATTACTCATGTTTAGCATGAGAATGCCTTAAAAATACTCAACCTTAGATATTATACTATACTGATCATACGTGGAGTAAATTGGCCATAGTTGCTTACACTAGGGAAGGTTGCCTTTGTTCCATTAGACTTAGTAAAGATGCTTGAGTAAAATATCTACCTTAGGTATTATGGTGGCTTTCTATATATCTAAGAGTTGATTTAGAAACCTTAGCCTAGTCAGGGATAGAAATTGACTTAGAATGCATTTTGAAGAATATGGGCTTATTGACCCACCTTGAGACAATACTTGTGATTAGTTCTCCTGAAAACTTACGCATAGTAATTAACTATAGAGTGACCTTTTGAGTCTATATTAATGATTCTTGGTACTTGTTGGTTACGTGGAATGACATTGAGAATGATTCCCAAGTAATTATCCCTTTGTATGCCTTGTTGGATAAAGCTATGTCAAGCTATTAATTATGTTATTCCGATTATCTATTGGTTGGGCTAATGATCATGCTATTAAACTAGCCCTGTCTATAATATGGCCCATCATAAATTATATTATTGACCACACTATGAATAAATTAAGGATCATGTAATTCTTTAGCCATTATTCATATTAATAATGAAATATCTTTTGGTCAATAGCAAGCTAATGAATATGCTACTAATGTGCTATGGTTCATGATATTTCATTTGGTTATGCCCAAGGTCTAAATGACTAAATTGTAGATTTTTTAATGATTAGTCCTTGACTATACTGTTGATTAAACCATCATGCAAACTAGTGTTTTGGCTGTTAATAGTATTATTGCCCAAGTTATGATCATGCTTAATAATTATGCTAACCAATCATATTAGAAATCTTTTTTATTATCTATATTGGAAATGATGATGTTAATGGTGTTAGAAGGTAAACTTTTTGACTATGCGTAAAGATACTCTATAGATTATGTTGGGCTCATGTTATGTTTTGTCTAGTAACCCAACTAGTGATTATGTTAGAAAGCCTTCTTGTTGCTAATATTATGATCCATGATAATAAGGGTTATAAATGGTATATTTATTGAGTACATGAGAAGCTATGCTACTAACCATGTTTAACCCATTATTTCTTTGTAATATTCATACTATATATATATATATATATTCACATATTTATGGATAAATTATCCTCGACACTGAATGATGAGATATAAAGGAGTGTTCCTCCTTACTTCACTTTTACTTTAGCCCTCATGCGTCTGGCACTTTACTTAGCCCTCGTGGGGCTTGTCATTTACTTTAGCCCTTGTGGAGATTTCCATTCACTTACATGTCATTTACTACAGCCCTCGTGAGGCTTGCTCTTTACTTTAGCCCTCGTGAGGATTGCCATTTACTTTAGCTATTGTGGGGCTTTTTCTTTATTATTGATATTGATTTCTATTATGATAATATTGTGATAATATGATGATACCCTAAAAGGTCGTAAGATATGTTGATGATATTGACACCCTATTTGAGTTCCAAGGATATGTGGATGATATTGATATCTGGTTTGAATCTGGAGGATATGTTGATGATATTGATACCCAGTTCTAGTCCGGAGGATATGTTAATGATATTGATACCCGGTTTAAGTCTGGAGGAATGTTGATGATATTGATACTGGTTTTGAGTACGGAGGATGTGTTGATGATATCATTACTCGATTCGAGTCCGGAAGATATTATGATAGACAATGAAAGTTATTTCATGTACTTTCATTTTGTAATAGAAGTACACGTAACTTAGAAAATTTGAATATTTCTTCAATTCACAAGTAACATATTGGTTGGTTGGAGTAATCCTGACATAAGCTAGCCATGAGGAAACAAGTTATTATTATTTTAATTTGTTCATGTATAGGCTTCATTTTGCTGTAACATTTTTGCTATCACATTTTGGTATCTTTTATGTTTGTCACAAATAGAAAAAGAGAGTTCTGGTCAAGATCATTTAAATTTCCATATTGATATTTCTACTTCGATGTCGTCTTGTATCCCTATATATTCAACTCTCTTCTACAACTTTTCATACCTATAGGAATTAAATCCACAGTTGTATTTTTCATTAGATGTGATATTAACTGTTTTCAGTTGCTTATAGTACCTTGAAGGCACCTACATAAATTTATGATCATAATAATTCATATTATTTATTTCATAATCCTTATCAAAGGTAAAGCATTTTTTGAAAAGAGAAAAATGATGAATATTTTAAAGAATGCTTCAACTTCCGAAATACATGAACTTAGCTTCTTACTTTACTTGATTTGGTAATTTTTATTTTACCATCAAGTAAAGAGCATCTGCTGACTGTTTAATATATGGAATTACATAAATACTATTTGAAGGGGAGCCTTGGAGTAACTGGTAAATTTGCTGCCAAGTGACCAAGAGGTCACATGTTCAAGCCTTGGAAGCTCCTCCTGCAGAAATGCAAAGTAAAGTTGAATACAATTACACTCTTGTGGTGGATCCCTTCCTCGTATACTGTACAAAGCGGTAACTTTAAATCACCAGGCTCCCTTTTTAATTAAAGCTACTATGAAGAATTTAAGCGGAAAATTATTTATTATGATACTCTCTTGTACTATGACATATATACCAATTTTGCATATTTGTTGATTAATCGACATGCCTATGCTAAAGTTATCATTCAATTTACAGCTTACAATGTGGTTGTTAATGATTCAGCTGAAGTCAATTTCCAACAGACCCTCAGGGGTGTGTTAAGGATGATTTTGGATCAAAATATGGGGATGAAAAATTTGTAACAACTCCTCCAATTAACATGAACAATGAATTCAGGTAATTTAATATTAAAATTTACTTTAATTGCATATAAATGAAGAAATCATACTTTTCTATCAAGTCATCTAATTACAGTACTCTCTTAAGTGTATTCTTAAGTTTAAGAAGCATATGTAGTATTGTGCTAAACATCCCGAAGAAGAAATTATTTCTTTCTATGGATTCCTAAGAGTGGAAAAGATTCCAGTCAACGACATAGAAATTACTATATAATATATCGCTAGCACCATCTCTACTACTTTTCCACTGTATTATTTCACTAACACCTTCAAGATTGTGATGTTCAACTTTCCGTCTATAATATTTTGGTTGTTCCATCAAAATTCCAAGACCATATTAAGAAAATCACATCTTCAATGTGTCTTAAAAGTTTTGAGGAGGTAAAAAATGGTTAGAAAAAATTGAGTTTTCGGGTTGAAACACAAAAACTGGGGGAGCTGCACCAACAAGATTGCAATAGCTGAGAATTACATAAAGCACAAGGACTCCAAACAACCGGTTGGGGTTAGGGTTTATGATCTTATTGGTAGAATGATCCTTGAAGAAAGTATAGGAAAAATAATTTTGATTTGTAGGGAATCCATTTATAATTAAAATCATGAAGCACTACTATTATGTTAGAACATTTTAATATCTTCAGAATACTTTTGTTTCCATATATGTAATTTTATTTATGATACATTTTGTATGCATATATTTTTCTTCTATGGTTGGTTTTATTATTTTTTGATTATTTGAAAATGCTATTCTATATAAAATAGTAACCCTGATTGTTATTCTCGTAAAAACTGGTGAGAAAATTCTGAAAAGTTAAGGGACTTTTTAGTCTTTTTCCCTGTTGTAACGTATACGCTCTACCTAAAACTATCAAAGAGGATTATTTTCCCACAAATCTCAACAACTTAACACACTACTTTCTCTCCCACACTCAAGAACAACAATTACGATTTCTTAGAGGCAAGAACAATTACAAGGATTCTTCCCTGAAGCTTCTACTATAGGTATGTGCGGTGTTTATCAGTGGGACCCTTTATACCATTGAGCCCAAAACCCCTATTTTTGTTTAAAAGTATGAATATTACCCTATTTTATGAAATTATCCATATAACTTATGAATTTAATTCATGAACTTCATATTAAATCAAATTCAAGCCATGTTAATATGTGTTTCCATGTTATTTAAGTCACTCCATGTTTAAATTACAATTTCCCTCATCTTAATTCCCTTGATTTCATGATAAAGCCTCAATTTATGTATTAAACCATGTGACTATGTTGTTTTCTCATGTTTAATCCATCCCCATGTTCAAATTCATGTATCTGTCTTATTCATTGAATTATCTCGTCTTGGGTTTTGAATTATGACTTTATGTCATTATTTTAAATAATGTATCATATATAGTAATCATTTAGTTCTGGTGGGTTATGAACATCCGATACGTATGTGTTTTCTTTTTAGGATTCTGCTTTAATTAACAAGTCAGTCAGACTATGGTTTCGTTATTATAATTAGAACATCATGTTCATGTTGAGCATTTACAAGTAAAGTACCATGTCATATTAAACGAATAATAACAATAGCGTAATTCAGTTGGGAGTTACACTTAGCCCCGAGTGAATGTCGGGATGACGACTCCCCCATCAGTAGAGGCATGAGTTGTTGGTAGAAATTCCTAAGTTCCAGACCTATGTCGCCATCGTAGATTGTGAAGGGTCCCCCATCATTATAGGAAAGACACCCTCGTCCTTCGGGACATCAGTCTTGTGGATCCACATTGTCAGTCTTGTGTTGGTACCGCTAGCGTGGTACCAACACCCATCCAACCGGTGTTACAAGTTAGACCCAATAGCTTAGATTGAGGCATGTCGGTTATATCTAGCTCCCACAATCTCAGTCTAGTTTTTTGAATAGATTAGTTCATGTTTGCATGACTAAGCGTACAGATTTAAGATGTCAATTACATAGATTTTAGTTATTATAATTTTATATTATTTTAGCATATGCTTATGCTTGGTCTTGCATTCTCAGTTTTACATGTTCATGTTTCCATGTTCATTTGTCTTATGCATTTCAGTTAGTCCTTATCTTACTTACCAATACATTTAAAGTACTGATCACATACTCTTCTTTTGTGCTATGTTGTCTTATAGCATAGGTTTAGACGTTCAGTTTCTCGACCCAGCATAGGCAGTCCAGCATCATCCAGTAGTAGTAGTGGTGAGTCCTCTTCTATTGAGGAACCGACGTATTTTATCATTATTTCAGTGTTTATTTCTGTTTAGTCAGTCGGAGTTAGTTGGGGGTCTGTCCTATCAAATCCACATGATTTGCAGAGGCTTTCAGACAGTTAAACAGTCAGTAAAATTTCAATTTTTATCAGTTGTTTTAGACAGATAGACATTCATTCAGTTTAAGATACGTTGGATTATATTCCAGTGTTCAAATTTTAGTATCTGATCAATTTATCTTCCAAACATGTTATTTTAGTGTTTAGATTATATTTTAGCTTATCTTTGAGGTCGTAAGCACCGTTGTCACGACCAGGGGGTAGCCTTGAGTCGTGAAAACATAAAACCTCCAATGGTCGTACATATCACATGATATCTCAAATTCAAAAATTACATCTCATTGAGGCTCCCACACGGGTACAACAAATACATATCTGTAGTTCGTTATTAGTTCCCACCCTAATTATGAATTTTGGAATATAAATTAACTACCCAACTCAGTTTGAAGAGTTAAGCCATAACTTACGTCGAAGGCTGAAACCAATCGGCTACACTTTGATCCTGAAATCTTACTCCTCACGAACAATCTCAAAATACACTAAAACCAACAAATATAGAATGTATGCATCAAAACAAAGCCAACAATACCCATATTGCCTACTTTTGGTTCAGGGTCAAAACGGACCACCAAAATGCATTTTTGAGAAAGAATGCCAAAATTGTAACTTTACTTCAAAAACATGTTTTCCATACTTTTAGGAATCTACAGCTGAAAACCCAAGTCAAATCGAATGAAAAATGAGGTTCAAATCGAAGTAAAACCATTTGAAAGCACTACCGGGTAAAATCTTTGAAATCCATATTAAAATCATGAATCGAAGTTATTTTGAAGGTTAAATTTATGAAAAACTAGTAATTATAGGATTAGGAATATTATTCCAATGAAAAGAAGTGAAATTTGGAGATAAATAATGTAATAAGGTTTTTGGAGTTTGAACAAATTAAATAGAGAATTAAAGTAAGAAAATGATGAAATTTCACCTTAAATCCGTAAAAGAATCAAGAAATAGACCTTAATCTAGCTTCCCAAGCACACAAAAGCTTCACTTTAAGCTCTTACACTATTTTAGGATTTAACTCTCAAGAAGCAAGGTGAAAGAATGAGCAAAATCAGGCAAAAAGAGGCTATTTATACTTACACCAAGTTATAGGAATTTGAAGCATAAACCGGGCTCCATAAATGAGTTTTACCCTTTGTTTTTCAAGTTGCACCAGCAACCTAGTGCACCAGCACACTTAGAGATCTTGGCAAAAAGTAGATTATCTCTCAAAATTTAGAGTATAATTCTCAAATATTGTACATGCTTCTCTCTACTCCTCGAATATACGTGGATGTCCCTGCTTAACACAATCACAAAGGCATCCAAATAAGTCATGAACACATAGTTCATCTATCCATAAATGCAGTTGCGACATTAGTCAATCCAAAAGACACAGTATAGAAACTCATAATGACCATAATTGGACCAAAAGGCTGTCTTCAAGATATACTTAGCCCAAATCCCCAACTAATGGTAACCGAACCTTAACTTAATCTTAGAGAAGACTTTTTTTCCATGAAGCTTGTCAAACAAATCATTAATGTGGGATATATTATATCATTTCTTCACCATCACATTATTAAGATGCCTATAATTAATACGCACATGCATGGAGCCATCTTTCTTCTTTATAAACAACATAGGAGCTCCCCAAGAAGACACACTTGGCCTAATAAAACCCTTACTAAGAAGATCCTGATGCTGAGAATTCAAGTTCTTAAGCTCGGTAGGAGCCATACGATAAGGTTCTCAACACAAGATCAATAAGAAACTCAATACTATGCTCATGAGGAAGGCCAGGTAGATCATTAGGGAAAACATTAGGAATCTCATGAACAACAAGAACAGAGTCAAGCAACAGACCCCTGACACCAACTTTACTAACATACGCGAGATAAGACTCACAACCATTTAAAATAATCCTTCTATAAAAAATATAAGAAATAATCCCTACGTCTCACGGCTAATAGCGGCCTACCACATGATCGAATGTATGCCGGGAATGGCTATGTGTTACGGTCTTTGCAAAATAATCTAGGACCACATAAAAGTGGGATAACCAATCATGCCAAAACATACATCAAAATCCACCATGTCTAATATAATAAGATCCACATGAAGATCAAACTCTCAAACAGTCACAACACATGATCTGAAAACCCAATCCACTACTAATGAATAACCCACTAGAGTAGATACGTGTAATGGCATAAATAATGAATCCCAAGATAACTCTAACCATGTAGAATAATAAGAAGACACATAAGAATAAGTGGATCTCAGATCAAATAAAGCAAAAGCCGACTGATGGAACACCAAGATCATACCTATATTATAGCATCCGAAGACTCAGCCTTAGGTCTAGAAAGTATAACATACAACTTATCATGTCTGTCATCTGGCTGGGGCAATGACTGACCTCCTATCCTACCTATATGAGCACCCTAGGGAACACCTCTACGACTGCGCGTACTACTTCTTACTGGGGGTGAGCTACCATAATAAGTAGGACACTCTAAGTTAATGAAATAATTTCTCCATGATTGAGGTGCTCTCTCAAGAAATGAATAAAAGATCTGCAACCATAACATATCCCAAACACTAATCCAAAATAAGAAAATATGACTAACCTAGAAGAATCACCATGACTAGAATAACAAAAAATTGAAACTCTTAAAGATAGACCATGACCCATGCTAAAATGACCACTAAAGCTAGACTATTCTCCATTAATAATTAAAAGCATGACCTAAATAGGTGTACTAAACTGACCCTGATATTGATACAATTGACACAAAGGGTAACTACCCTCAGAACCACAACCTTTGAACCATGATCTACAAAGACTCTCAATGAACCTACCCTAACATTTTGACCTCTTATCTTGGGCCTCGCAAGGCATCTCTTCCATAAATTGAGCATGATCAGAAACCTCAGCAAAAGACCTACCTGCAGCAACCAAAATCTGTTTAGACATGCAAAAAGGAAGTCTCATACCTTGGATAATGCAACAAGCCCTCTCACACTCAGTAGTCAAAAATAAAGCAGCATACCTAGTAAACTCATTAAATGGAGCCATATACTCCACAATAGTCATGGAGCCTTACTCTAACCATGAAAATTGATCCCTCAAATGATCCCTAAGACCATGAGGCATTTACTTCTCCATGAAGAACTCAAAAAACTAGGTCTATCTCAAAGGGGAAGATCTAGCTGGCCTAGAATCAAGATGACCTCTCCACCAATGTCGGGCTGCCAAGTCCATCTGGAAAGTGGTGTAATCTACACCATAAGTCTCAACTAGGCCTAAATAATAGAATCTATCCTCACAAATAATCTAACACTTATATGCATCCTCGCCTGATAAACCAAAAAACTTAGTCAAAGTCAATCTTAAGAATCTACTCAATATGGTATACTCCTTGACAAACATAGTGGGCTAGGCAACTACTGGCTAAGAAACTACCGACGTAGGAAGGACTTCAACTGAGGTAGCTACAGCTATAGTTTATGCCCTCGCCTTAGTACTATTTTGATCTATTTACTATACACCATCAAACAATGTACCACCAACCACTCCCAAAAGTTGAATCACAGCATCACTGGGCATCATAGCAAATATAAATTTCGATGGAGCCTGGGTTGGTCCCTGGACCATCGCTGGTTGTGGCGGAAGAATCTCTAGCTCAGAAGTGGGAATAGGGTTTTGTGAAGGCTCCCTATCCTAGACACTAGCTGGGAACATGCCTCTAGGTTACCATGACCTCTAGGTCATCCACGAATAATGATAAAATCCCTAGGCTCGGTCTTGGGACCCTCATCTCATATAGTAGTAGAACGTATCCTAGCCAACCATAAAAAAATAAAACTAAAGGAAAGCTTTAGAAACCAACTCAAAATTTAGCACAAAATAAGTGAAAGAAGTGAAGAACTATTATGGATGTCCCATAGCCTCCCAAATATAAGAAATAGATATCATTGTTCTGATCAATGGGACTTTACTAGACACTTGCTATTGTACCAACAGTACCTATAAAACATAGGCTTTGATACCAACTTATCATAATCCTTTTTTCGATTCATGATGGAACATATATCATCCAGCTGATAGTACAGAAAACCATAGTTTAGAGCTATAACAAATAGGCCAACTTGCTGGAAAAATGACCTCAAACCAGAAATTAACAATTGAAGACTTAGATAGAAATATTATAGTCATAATAGTCTAACAAATAGAGAGAAAATCAAAAACCTTCCCAATATCAATAATATCGACACAAGAGCTACCACAACGGATTATTAGTACTAAATAGTAAAATATAGTTAATCTTGAAAATGAAATACTAAACATAGATAACTAGAAGGAAAAAGGACAACTCCAACTCCAAGAGCTCACCCAATATCCAAATTCAACCCTACTCGAGTGTTAAATCAGCGACAGCAACAAGTACTCAAATTTGTATAAAAAAGGTATAAAAGTGTAGTAAGAGTATAGAAACCATGGGTACTCAGTAGGCATCATCGGCCGATTGAGCTAAATCATGATATAAAAATGATAAGCTAAGTCAAAGTAATAGGTTAAACCTGCAAATAAGCTCCAACACTATTGTACATAAGTAAATAAATGCATACTGTATAAAAAAAATAAAGATCACATAACTATAACTACAAGATTGGCCTTCATAAGCAAATAAGTGCAGAAAAGAAAATAACCTAACACAGGCCCTCATAAGTTTGGTGGGTACAATCAAGGGAACTAACTAATCAAATAACCTTATGATACAAATTATCACACCATAATCTAAACATCCATCCATACTATATCATATCATACATAATTCCAAATGCCAGACATGAATTAGAACTCAATAGTATCGGCATCATTATCCTTATTTTCTAGAATTGAATCGAAAATTCGTATTATCAATATCATTATCAACTGCCGGACTTAGATCAAAACTCAAATTTATAAACCATAACAACAAACCATATCAATAAGCCATAAAAATAAACTAACTAAATGGAATATATCAACAAACTATAACCATACACCAAATTTTTTAGTAGTACTAATATACCGGACCAAGAATCATAACCATAAGTTATGTGATACTGTAATACCTCGTACTTCTACCTAGCTTAAAATCATCCTAAAAATATTAAAGACTTGTTTCAAAGATTAATCCACTTTTATACATGTGGTATTTCCAAGAGTTTCACTTTTTTCATGTGGAAAATTCACTAAGCTTTCCATCGATACAAAATTTGCCCAAATCCAACACTCGAGCGAAGAGTTAGAGCCATTTTAGTAAGACAGTGTCCCACCTGAGCCATCAGTGCATCGCGGAGCAGGTCAAAATGGTAATCATCAAAATCCAGTAAGCCTCACCGATTATGGAGCATCACATTAGGGCTCAAATTCAAAATTGTCCTTTTTCCAGTGTCTCAGTGCGATACCACTATGTAGTAATGAAATTCCAGGTCCCATCCAGTATTGCAACACAATTTCACCGTGTCGCACCATTAGCCCAATTCCCAATTGGCAATTTCCAGTGACACGGCGCGATAGCTCTGTGTCGCGCCAGCCTGCCAAATTGAGAAATTTTCTTAGAAATAAAATACATATCAAAGGGTTAAAAGGATCAATTTTCCACCCCTATTTAAACCTAATAACACATGATTTAGCCACTTTTCATCCAAAACATAGTGTTTCTCTCAAGTTTCTCTCAAGAACAAGATAGGGTTTTCGAATGGGGATTCAAATTTAAAACTCAAATTCAAGAATCTCTCCATCAATCTTCGTAGAATCAAGAACTAAGATATGTACAGTGCTCATTCATGGAATTCTTTCATCCATGAAGCCTAAGAATCAAGTTTTAAATCTTGTATTGTGAATATTCTATTGTGGGTTGATTACGTTCATGTGATTATTATTGTATGATTCCCAAGTTGGAATCTTTATGCATTTTTCATTAACCTATGCTAGTATGTGGTCTGAAATATATGAAATTGAGTTGAAATATGAAGTTTTGTTGTGTTAATTTGATGGCCATGCCTATGCCCGAAGTCATGTATCCTAGGTGTTTGATAAAATGCTTAAGAGAATAGAAACTACGTACTATAGCTAATGCTTTAACCTATGATCAAGAATGACTTTCATGATATTGGAATGGTTGAGGGAATGTCCCTGAGATTAGGTTGATGAAAGTATGACATGTTTATATGCAATTCCATTCATGTACAAGATTATGATAACTATGTGTTTTATAAAATCCCCAAATTAATGTATTATGAATGGTTGATATTGGTCATGTGTTCAAGAAGTGTCATGTCCTATCAGTTTTATGCTATCGAGTCCTGGGGTACTTATATCTGACAATTTAGTTGTATGCTAATAGCCAGTGTCATATTTTCACGATACTCTCAGTCAAGCCATGATCAATAGAATTAAGTCAGTCATATGACTCAGGAAAACTAAGTAAACTCAGTATTAGTCTAGTCTCATTAAGTAATCTTAGAAATTCTCAAAAATCTCAGTAATCTCAGTAGTCCAGTAATTTCAGTGATCTCAGTACTCAGTAATCTCAGCAACTTCAATACTCTTCGTCAGTCCTCATATCTCAGTAGCATTCCATCAGTCAATGGAAATCAGTGGACTTAGTTTAGCTCCGCTAAATAATACCAGTAGTATCAGTTCAGTTCAGTGTCTATTCAGCAGGGAGTAGGAGTTAGCACCGAGTTAACCCAAGGATGGTAACTCATCCGTTATATGAAGGTGTGGTTCTTAGAAGCAATCCTTGTGTTCCTGAACTATGTAGCCAGCGTAGGTTGAGACATCATAGCCTGCTATATGAGGGTAGATGATGTGGCTTAACGTGTTATATAAGGGTTCCCACTGTTCTCATTAGAGTTACCTATTATATGAGGGTTACTCACAGATTGTCCTTACCAGTGGTGCGATATTGACACCCTTCTAATTGGGGTTATAGATTGGACCCCAACTCAGCCATAATGGCGTATTAGGGGCATGTCGGTTAGATAACTACTTTCAATAGTCTTAGTTACAGATCCAGTCTCAGTAATAGAACTCATTTCAGTTCTAATGAAATCCAAGACTGTCAAATACAGTCAACTCAGTACAGTGTAAAATTCAGCTAGCTCTAACAATATCAGGACTATCAGATACAGTCATCCATATTATCAGTATTCAGTTTCAGGACTATCATATACATTCAATCATACCAGTTTTTCATAATCAAAACTGTCAGAAACAGTCATCCCTTTATCAGTAATACAACATCAGTTCCTCAGTACTCTATAGACTCAGTTACTCAGTATCCCAGTATTAGTACCCAGATATCAGTAAATCCACGTTATCAGAATTCATGATTCAGTGTTATCACGATCTCAGTTACAGTTACATATCCATGCATATATTCTCACGTTTATGTTATACAGTTAGTTATTATTGTTCATGCATATGAACCCTTGCATTTAGCCTACCTTACTTTCATACCAGTATATTTAACATACTGATGTATTTGTGCTATGTTGTTATACAATATAGGTTTAGAAGTACGAGCTCCCGAGCATCCTTAGTAGATCAAACGCTTAGCATCCAGACTAGCAGTGAGTCCTCATCATTCAAGGAAAGAATGATTATTTTATTATTTTATTATTTCAGTAGTTCAGAGTTAGTTGGGGACATGTCCTATTAACTTTATAGTTTTTAGACAGTTTAGAGGCTTTCAGACTACAGCAGGTTTTC
The DNA here is from genome assembly GCF_002878395.1 of Capsicum annuum. NCBI lineage: Eukaryota > Viridiplantae > Streptophyta > Magnoliopsida > Solanales > Solanaceae > Capsicum > Capsicum annuum. The sequence goes on along the minus strand of NC_061115.1, from coordinate 155,458,234 downwards.
AGATAGTTTATTTCAGTTTGGTTATTGTTATAACCCATTTCAGACATTGTTGTCTATTTAGCATTAGTTTAGTTTTGAACCTTATGTCCTTACAACTTATATTCTGCATATTTACAGTATATTATTTAGTTCTCAGTTATAGATATCAGTTATGGGTTAGCTTGTGGTCCTTCGGGGTCATGAGTACCGTGTAACGTTCTGAATACTAGATTTGGGGCATTATAGATAGCCACACCCATAAACCACACCAATGCCATATCTATTATGTCGTGTCGATTCTCGTGCTCATAGATTATTTCAATAGTCATATCCATAAGTTATATTTATAATCATATCCATAATCAACAAACCATATCTACTAGTCATTAATCATATCTTATAAGCCATTAGTCATATCTATAAGCCATTAATCATATCTATAAGTCATTACTCATTAGTCAAATCTATAACAATATCCTTAAGCATGTCGAAAGGCCATACCATTAATCATATTCGGAAGCCATATCAATAATTTTATATAAATAAGCCATATCATTAGTCATATCGGGCTATACCTAGAATTATCACCAATCTTCAAATATCCAATAATATACTCATTAAATATATTCAACCTCCTCAAGTCCCGAATAAAATATTAATAAGGGTATTTCATGCGTACATAAGTATATAAGGCTTATATAGGTCTTAACCTAAGGTGGACTAAAGGGGACCACTTTAATCTCCGAATTTTAAATTAGGAAACTTTTTCCATGGAATAAGCTAAGGAAATTTAGTTTAACTTAAGCAACTAAGGAAATTTAATTTAACTTAAGAAACTAAGGCATTTCCAATCTAAACTTGAGCCACGAAGCCAAATTCACCTAACACATAAGTAGGTAAGCTAATTTCACCCTAATTTATGATTTCAAGATAACCTAGAAGGTCCAACTAGTCCAAATTTTCTCATTAATACTTCAAACACCTAAACCCAATCCATATCAAGAATATTATAATAATTGTACTATGAAATATCTCAATCTATGAAGAAGCTAAACCTAGATTGCTTGGACTCCGAAAAAACCTGAAGAAGACACTAAATAACCAATTTTCCATTTTGAGAAGCTTCCACAAGGTGCCATACAATAAAAATCAAAATCTACTCATCAATAAAAGAACATTGATATTAATATTGCTGACATGACTAGAACATTGGCCTTGTCGTAATAGGCATCCTAAGTCCAACCAGGACTGGGGACCACCCCCGTTACCAAACCCAACCTCCAGCCGCCTGCCCTGATTGGCTGAATTTCGAGCATATAACAAAATAGAGTAACTATCCAAATTATAGACTCTTAGATAGGTCTATTACCAAGACCAACCCAATCGAGTTCAACCATCCGAACCCAACTAATAGCCAAACCAACCAAACCATAACCAAATGAGTTCCTAATAATTAAATAAAATCCCAAAATAAAAGAGGATACAACAACCAATAATACAGTCAACCGATATCAACCCCATTACAAATACCAATACTAAGGTTAACACCAGTATCGATCTTGCCCATTCCAACCCATAGTAGTTCCACAAAAGCCTCTAACTAAAAGAATACCAAAATTTAGTTGGGACATACCCCTAACCATAGCCAAAACCAATATCCATAAATGAAGAAAAGTATGAAATAACATCCATGAAATGTAGAATCTTAAAAAGATGGAAGCGCACCACTTCAATCCAGTAATTGATCCCAAATGTTCAATAGCTAAGCAGGAGGAGTAGAATGGCAGGTTCCTATATCGCGTGGGGATACAGCCTCTCGAATATAGTTTAGTGGGTGAATGCTAGTATGAACTCAAGATAGGGATAAAATAATGCTAACCAGTAAAACAAAGTAAGCTAACCATACGCATACAAACCATACATATATATAACCATGCCGAGAAAGGAAATTGGGTTTAGCATGTATTTAAAACCATTAACCTAGGTATGTATAGCTTAACCATCCTTAACCATCCACGGGATATATGGGTCCAGTATAACCCCCTGAATGAGCCTCGATGTGTGAAGACGTACGAACCTGAGATACCATAAAAGTAAGGAATTCCCAATTACCCTCATCCTCCATGATACATATGTAAAATACACTTAGAGGATTACCGCGTACCTCATACTATCATAAAAGGGTCACCATTCCCTACCCATCATGTCGAAAAACATGAGTTTCCAAAGTTCGTTCATTGAACTCCCACCTTCATAGTTAGCTATCACACCTCGCCATTATTGCCCAATTAAAACAATTCCAACCAACCAAACCATTGTTATTAATTAAGGCTATACATTGTGGTATCTTTATACTGACTATAACTTACAAGTATTGACCTTAGCCAAATCTTTTCGAGTTAAAGAGATTTCCATGTACACATAGATCAAATTATCCAATTAACTTGGGGGAGTCCCATATACCCTACAAATGTTCTATTATTTTTATTACTTAGGGGATTCCATTGTACCCCATAGAAATAATTGTCAAACCAAAAATATTCCAAACTATTTAGGGTACCAATACCAAGTTTAAACCATGCAATAGTTCCATTAGAATTGTAACAACCCAAAATTGCCTCCCGGAATGTCACACGGTGCTTAAGGCTACAAGTAGCCCCAAGCTAACCCTTTGAGCCTGTTTCTACTAATAACACTTATTTCAAGATGAAATAATTTAAAAAATAACATAGTCATATCATATGAAAGAAAATACGAAGAAAATGCTCGATCCAAAATACCTAGCAATACTGGAAACCTCAACACAATCATAATCTAATAACTAGTTTGACAAAGCCTTGACTAATCCATGAACTAGAGAGCCGTTGGTATAGGTCCACTACTGACTCGAAATGAACTGGAAATAACAACATAGTTTCTCAAAATATAGAGATATCTGAACATAGGTCCTCGAACCATGAGGACTCACCACTGAAGGAATGTAGATAGAGGTACTCAAAAATCACTGATGAGGTTGGGACTGAGCACTTAAACCTATATTATAAAACAATGTAGCACATAGACGTATATAAGGATCAGCACTTGGGAATGTACTGAGTATGTGGGGGTGCGTGCATTTATATAAACAATATCAATACTCTTTAATCAAATCATGCATGTAATAAGTAATGAATCACATGGCTTGAATAAGTATAAAATGCGAAGCTCATGAATCATGTAAAATAGAACATGTAACACAATCTCGTGAGTCATTATATTTTCAGCTTTGAAATTTGTATTCTTCTCTTATTCTCGTTAATCAAGGCTAAAGAAAACTTTAACCAATACTTTCAACTCATACATATTTCTCATGGAGAGTAAAACTTCTTCAATGCTCAAGAACTCATGACTCTTTTGAATTCAAATACTTGGAATTCGAAATCAAATAACTTTGAAACATACTTGAAGGCATTTCATTCACGTTAGGAAAATATCTTATTTCAAGCTTTAGGGAAAAATACTCATATCAAGGGAAAGTGTTTTAGTTTTAAAGAAAAATATCTTATCTCAATGGAAAATACTTTTGATTAGGGAGGTAACTGATCTCAAAGTTTAAATATCAAGGGAGTTTCTCTTAACCAACATAAACCATGTGAGCTACATGGAGTCCAACATTTTTTCCTTCTAAGGAAGAGACCTCACGTTGGGGAGAGGCGTCATACTCTTTCCAGGGAGTAAAACCTAGGTACAGTGATCACTAAACAAACTCGGCCTTAGTCCCAATATCAAATCATCCTTAGGCCCAATAATAATCATAAACTCGGCCTCAGGCCCAACCTACGGTGGCAAGTTTTGGTGTAAGAAATCGTAATATCTTACACTCTTGGTGCTAAATACTACTCTCTTTAAATTATCTGCGCTCATCTCATAAAAATCCACTTTCATAAATAATCTCATGGTTCACCACAAACCCAATAATCAAATCTGAAATCTTACGTAGTAGACTGGATTTCAAAACTCAATGACCATTAGGTCAAAACATTTCTCAATAATCTTAGAATACTCAAATCATGGGTGCTTATAGGACAGTAGTTCATAAAATCTCAAGTCTCAAGTAGGGCTTAGTAACCCATAGTTCAATCTTAAGTTAAAACTCATCAAAAGCATAATAGATAGCATATAGACTCATAATTCGTGTAGAAATCTGGAAATTTCAGCAATTTGTCTGAAAATCTCAACATACTTATATACTTCAATATGTCAAATATTTCAACTATTAACTTCTCAAGGATTAAAATATGGGGTATAGACCCATCTGAAATTTCTCAAGAAAACATGTAAAAATCATGCCATTAGACTCTCAATTCATGGGAAACATCAAAAGCTTGCAAACAATGACAATGGGTGAAAACCCCCCAATTCAATTTTATTTAAAATCTCATAAATTACAGTGAAATTGTAGTTTAGATAAGCCTTTGGGCAAAAGGGTGAAAGGATTACCCTTGTTCAAAACCCCACATATCTTGAATTAGAAGCTTTGGATGAACTCTCGCTTTTGGAACTCTATTCGTACTCTTGAATGAGGGTTCTTAGAGCCTTTGACTTGGGAACCTTGAATCTTGACTCAATTAAGAAAATCTATGGTGGATTCTTGAGATTCTTGGAAGAGGTTTTGGATACTTAGGGTTTTTGTTGAGAGAGAACTTGAGAAAAACTTCATAGAATGCTTGTAAATGACCTTAATTTGGTGTTTGCATAGTTTAAAAGGCTTGAAAAAAGTCTAAAGTGACCTTCTTAACTTCTGTACAAAGCTGGAAAAATTAAACTAGGAACCCGATTTCATGGGCCACCGCGACGTGCCACTATCGCGGTGGCTTACTGTAAATTGACAAATGGGAAATTAGTAGTCATCGCGATGCGGCGCCATCATGTTGTCCCACTATTTGGGACCTGGAACTTCGGTGCGACGCATCACAATTGTGTTAGGCCACTGGAAATTGACTATTGGGAAATTAGGGTCCTCCGCGATGCGCCACTATCGCGAAGTTCCACTGGAAATTGAAAATGTCTAATAGACCCTCTCTACAACACGCCAAGCACTAAAATGACATTGTTTTACTACTAGGACTTAAATTATCCATAACTTCTTACCCGGGTATCTTATTTGGGCGAATCTTATATCGACAGAAAGTTTATCAAATTTCCCATGTGACAAAATGTCAAAATCAGGGAAATTCTATATGGTTAACATGATACTCACTTAGGAAGTCACTTCACAATTTTTTAGGGCTGGAATTACGCCTCACTTAACATGCCCTAAGGCTCATTCTACGAGAGAATTTTGTGGGGTCTTACAATATCTTCCCCTTGGAAACATTTGTCCTCGAATGTCGCTAGTTAGACTAAGAACACAGGAAGAACTGAGTATACATAGCTGAAGCAATTTGTTAAATGGGCTCAGAATCTTTCTAAACTCTTAAATGCCTCAGAAATTGCAAGAACTCATGTAAGAATATATACACAGTTGCACTTTAGATTAGAAGGGCTGAGTTAAGGAAAAATAATACCTTCGGCTTGATCTTAACTCACGGAAAAAAGGTACGGGTACTTGGCTCGCATGCCTGCTTCTGCCTCCTATGTAGCACACTCAACAGACCGGTTCTACCATAAAACTTTACCAAAGACACTTCTTTGTTCCTTAGTCTACGGATCTAAAAGTCTAGAATGTCAACAGAAATCTCATCGAATAAAAGACTTTTCTGAATATTAGCACTCTCTGAAGGATCTACCACAATGGAATCACCAATGTGCTTCTTGAGCATGGAGACATGAAAAACAGGATGAACAGCTGACAACTCTGTAGGCAACTCAACCTCATAGGCTACTTTACCAACATGGCTCAAGACTCTCTATGAGCCAACATAACGGGTACTAAGCTTTCCCTTTTTACCATACCTCTTCACCCTTTTCATAGGTGAAATCTTCAAGTATGCTAAATCATCCACCTCAAACTCAAGATCTCTTCTCCTTACATCGGCATATGAATTTTGATGACTATGAGCGGTCCTCAACCTCTCTCTAATCAACTTAACTTTATCCATAGCTTTAAATCAAGCCCAATTGCAGTAGCTTCACTGACTTCAAACCACCTATGGGTGATCTACATCTCCTACCATACAAGGCCTCAAATGGTGCATCCCTATGCTAGCATGGCAGCTATTGTTATAAGCAAACTCTATCAATGGCAAATGCTCATCCCAACTACCCTTGAAATCATGAGTACACGCTCGCAACATATCTTCTAGGGTCTGAATGGTCCTCTCAGCCTGACCATCTGTCTGCGGATGAAAAGTAGAACTCAAAAGGACTTGGGTACTAAGACTCTGCTAGAATACCCTCTAAAACTGAGAAGTAAATTGAGTACCCCTATCTGAAATAATGGATGAGGGAACTCCATGCAGCCTAAGTAACTCTCGGATATACAATCTAGCATAATCCTCAGCTGTATAATATGTGAGCATGGGCAAGAAATGCGCGGACTTAGTCAACTTATCCACAATAATCCAAATAGAATCATAATGATGACGTGAAAGAGTAACCCAGTCACGAACTCCATATTAACCACCTCCTACTTCTAAATGGGTATACCAAACTCTTTCATCACACCACTAAGTCGTTGGTTCTCTACCTTAACCTGTTGGCATGTTGCACACTTTGCTACGAACTTGGCTATATCCTTCTTCATACCATTCGACCAATAGATTTCCTGCAAGTCGCGGTACCACTTAGTAGTGTCGGGATGAATGGAATACCACGCGCCATGTGCTTCTGCCATAATCCTCTACCTTAGATCATCAACGCATAGAACACATAATCTACCCTGCAATCTCAACACTCCATCTCCCCCTTGGGAGAAAACCTCTACCTTTTGGTCCTTAACTACCTCCTTCAGTCTGACCAAACTAGGATCTCTATCTTGCTTCTCCTTCACTTCTGAAACTAAAGAGGATTCGGAACTACTTTGCACCAAAGTACTTCCCTCAACTGAATCAAGAAACCTAACACCCAATCTAGCCAAATAATGCACATCACGAGCTAACTCTTTCTTACCTTCCTCTACATCGGCAACACTACCCATAGACAATCTACTAAGGACATCCGCCACTACATCGGCCTTGCTTGGGTAATATAGCACACTCATATCATAGTCTTTGAATAACTCCAACCACCTCCTCTGCCTAAGATTTAATTCCCCCTGAGTAGACACATACTGCAGGCTCTTATGATCAGTAAACACATCAACATAAACACCATAAAGATAATGTATCCAGATTTTCAAAGCAAAGACCACAGCAGCTATCTCAAGATCATGGGTTGGGTAATTCTTCTCATGCAGCTTTAACTGCCTAGAGGCATAGGCTATAACCTTACCACTTTGTATCAACACTTAACCCAAATCAATTCTAGAGGCATCACAATACACCACAAAACCATCTGTACCATCAAGCAAAGTCAACACAGGAGCTGAAGTAAGTCGAGTCTTCAACTCCTGAAAGCTCTTCTTACAGGAATCTGACCACTGGAACTTAACTTTATTTTGGGTCAACCGAGTCATGAAAGACGCAATAGTAGAAAACCCCTCAACAAAACAACGGTAGTAGCCCGCTATACCCAAGAAACTTCTAATGTCAGACAGAGAGATAGGTCTAGGCCAATTTCTTACAGCTTCTATCTTTTGGGGATCAACTCTAATACCCTCGGCTGAAATAATATGACCTAGAAAGGCTATAGACCTTAGCCAAAATTTGCACTTGTTGAATTTGGCAAACAACTGGTGGTCTCTAAGAGTTTGCAAAACAATTCTAAGGTGGTTCGCATGGTCATTCTCATTAGGTGAGTACATAAGGATGTCATCTATAAAGACAATGACAACCATATCGAGATATTGCTTGAATACTCAGTTTATGAGGTCCAAAAACTGTCGGGGCATTGGTTAGCCCGAAGGACATGACTAGAAACTCAAAGTGACCCGAGTTCGGAAAGCTGTCTCTGGAATATCACATTTCCTCACTTAAAGTTGATGATAGTCGAATCTATGGTCTATCTTGGAGAAATAACTTGTACCTTGCAACAAATCAAATAGGTCATTAATTGTCAAAAAAAGATACTTTTTCTTGACGGTGACCTTGCTAAGTTGACGGTAGTCAATGCACATACACAAAGAACTATCTTTCTTCTGCACGAATAAGATAGGTGCACCCCGAGGAGAAATACCGGGCCTTATAAGACCTTTGTGTAAGAGATCTTTGAGTTGCTCTTTCAACTCCTTAAGCTCTGCAGGTGTCATATGGTATAGTGGAATAGAAATGGGCCGAGTGTCAAGAAGAAGGTTAATCCTGAATTTTATCTCTCTATCGGGTGGTACCCCTAGGAGATCTTCCAAAACCACATCTAGAAACTCATTAACAATATCGACTGACTGAATAGTTGGAGCCTCAGACTTAGTGTCTTTGACTATAACTAGGTGATAGATGCAACCTTCGGATATTAGCTTCCTAGATTTGAGATAGGAGATAAAATAACTCTTGGGAGGTACCAAACTCCCAAACAAATCAAACACTAGTTTATCAGGAAAGTGAAACTTAACCACATGGGTATGGCAGTCTATAGATACATAACAAGAATAAAGCCAATCCATACACAGAATAAGGTCAAAATTCACCATGTCTAACACTATCAAATCAGCAAGTATGAGTCTATGAAGAACAGTAACAGGACAATCTCTATACACTTGTTTAGAAATAACTAACTCCCCAATAGGTGTAGAAACTAGGAAACCCTCAGAAATCTTTTTCGGACTCATTTTGAAATTCATAGCTATAAGTGGGGTCACATGAGAGAGACTTGACCTAAGGTCCAATAATACATAGACATCAAGGCAAAAGACACGGAGCATACCAGTAACAACATTGGGAGTGGCCTCCTACTTCTGACAGGATGGTAAGACATAAAATAAGTTCTGGCGCTCGCCGTCAGAAGTGCTAGATAATGTGCACTGAGCAGGGGTGGGACGGTGTATAGGAGCTGGTGCACTAGTAGCTTGTGCCTGAGGTCGGGCATCTCTGTTCCCCTATCTAGCATGAGGACAATCTCTAAGTCTGTGGCCCTACTTTCCATAACAAAAATAACCCCTAAAATCTATGAAGCACTCACCGAGATGATCCCTACCACACTTAGCACAAGAAGGATAACGGGGCCTATTACCAACACTGTTCAGTGACCTAGACATAAAATATCTGCCCCTTGCTCCTGATTATTTCTAGGCACGGGAGCACTAGCTGATGAAGGAACTGGCATAGACGGATGCCTCTGAAACTGAGGGTGGTTCCCTCCATAGAACCTAGGCTGGCTATACTCATGTTGCTCAGATCTAGCCCTCTTGTTACCCCTAACTTGATCTCTCTCCCTAATCGTATTCGTCTTTATCTGCTGGGTATGCGTCATCAACCTATCCAGATCCATATCCCTATGCAGCATCGCAGTCCTACACTCCTCTAGTACTAACTCAAAAACACCGGTCACGAACTTGCTCATACTATCTAGGTGTCAGAAATCAAATCAGGAGCATACTTGACCAACTGGTTAAACTTCACGCAGTACTCTTTAAGAGTCATGGATCCCTGCCTCAAGTTTATAAACTCCTTAATCTTTGCTTCCCTCATCTCAAGCGGAAAGAACTTGTCTAAGAATTCATCTTGGAACACCTACCAAGTCATAGAAGCAACATCCTCACCTCTACCCTTCCTCCATGATATGACCCAATCATAAGCTATGTCCTTCAACCTGTAAAATGCCAACTCAACATTTTCTTCCTTAGAAATATGCATCATCTGTGTATTCTTTCTCACCTCCTCAAGGTACAACTGTGGGTCTTCACCTGCCTTGGACCCATAAAACTCTGGCAAATTCATCCGCATAAAATCATGAATCCTAGCTGCCGCTACATCATCTCCCTACTAATTAGCAACTGCAGCCTGGTTATTAGCCCAAACATTAGCAGTGACTGCTTTGGATAACGCCTAAAAGGCCGTCCGAAACTCGGCAAGAGACATAGTCTCATTCAAATATCAACATGTGAGGGTTGCTCATCATCGTTCCTACGGGCATTCGCTTTTCGGAGGGGCATTTTCTGAAATAGAAAAGCACAAATTATTAGATGAGAGGGAAAACTATAGGCAATATAGAATCCAAAAGAAAGAAACCATTTTTCCTAAAATTCCTTGTAGCCCCTTCCTCATATATGTGGCGCGCTACACACCGATGGTTAAGACTCTATACAATGCGGCTTGTCAGACTCCCTAGGATTTCTTTAAAACCTTAGGCTTCGATACCAAGTTTGTAATGACTCGAAATTGCCTCCTGGGATGTCACACAGTGCTTAAGGCTACAAGTATCCCCAAGCTAACCCTTTGAGCCTGTTTGTACTAATAACACTCATTTCAAGTTGAAATAATTCAAAAACTAGCATTGTCATATTATATAAAATAAAATACGGAGAAAATGCATGGTCCAAACGACCAAGCAATACCGGAAACCTCAACACAACCACAATCTAATAACTAGTCTGACAAAGCCTCTACTAATCCATGAACTAGAGAGTTATTGGGATAGGTCCCCAAGTCGTACCTATTCCAAAAACTAAATCCAACCCACCAACCAATAATGATCTATGACTAACCCATACCACTCTTATCCTACTGTCCTAGTGGTTTCCCCTAGTCGTATCCTGTCTAGAGACCAGAAATTCAGGAAATTTCTACGATCCAAAAACCCAGGGTGTTTCAATTACACTATTTTTATTTGGGTCCAAATCTCCATAAAACTCATATGTGGGGCCAATTTATGGAATCACACTTTCAACCGATAAAACATCCCTTTATGTACAAGGAACTTTTACCCTTAAGATCGGTGAATTTCGAGCTTTAATGGTGTTATAATCAAGCCACCACGATTCTAGGGATTTTAGAAAAAAATAAAGGAGTCAATCCTAAAATAGATAAAAGCTTACCATAAATTCAAAGAAGAAACACATAATTTAATGTTACTCATGCTCAAAAATCACCCATAGTCATTTCTCCTATAAATTCACACTTTTTACGGTTCGCAATTCTAGAGATTGGATAAGAAGTGTTGAAAAATCATGCTAATTGGGTATTTATGACCTTTGTAGTTAACCGAGTATCTCTTACGCAAACTCAAGAAACACTTGCTCTCTGGCACACTTGTCGATTACATGATCAATTGATTGCTGATGATATAGCTGGCTTCCTGAGCAAATGTCCCGTACGTGACACCATAATCGCATATGCAATAGCCCTGTAACTGTTAAGCCATTAGATTAGGTGACAAAATATTTCACTTAAGTGATACTTGCTAGAGTTTGGCAGATCACTTAAGTAATCAGAAGCATCTCTTAAGAGATGCACCACCACCAGCTAAGACTTGGAATTTTTTCAAGTCACCACCAACCCCTCAGGATTCATGTGGAATCCTGTATCTGCAAACAGACTATGCTACCCTATCAAATTAGATGTTCTAGACTCAACGCCACATTTGAAGTTTCCATCTGAGGTCGTTTTAATAAAAAATTTAGTCCCACACACATTTGTTATTTTTCTTAACTTCTAGCCAATTATAGCCTGAAATGAGTTTGGGTGCCTTGGGACCCATACCAAGGGTCCTCCTGACCTAAAATCGACATTTCGGAGCTATTGGAACAGACAGAATTTTTATACAAAGTTGTTTGACGAAAGTTAACATCTGGTAGATATAATAGGAATGTTTGACTAATTATGTTGTTTGGCCTAAAACGATTGCATGTTTTTTCTTTTCTCTCTCTCTAGCATCATAGGTGAAGTAAGTTCTGGTGTCTGTTATTCTACATTATTATTGAATGTTGTCGTGTTTGTAACCCTTCTTTATCTTCTTTTATTTCCTAAATCATTTTCATATACGTTAATCTTAAATCATAAGCAATTAAAATATTATCATTACACCGCCTTAAAAGAAAAAAAGAGTTGAAAAAAAGTGTTCGTATGATCTAATAACATTGAAGCCTTTTAATTCTTGCTATTCATCACATTTTGAGTTTTTATTTTACTTAATGTATCAAATCTCATGTTAATCACCACACATATAATGTACTTAGTATTTCTGTGATTTCAAGAAGTTTGTACAAATAGAAATGTTTCGTGCAGAGCACGTGCGGATAAACAAGAACTTAAATAACTGCTAGCCAAGTATACAAAACAAATAAATTGATTATGTCTAATGAGTTGCTATACAATATAAATTAATACATGTAATAAGAAAGAATTTAAGATTTGATACTACTTAATTGAATTTCAGTTAATGCTAATTCAAATATTTTATCATCTTTAGTAAGATTGGAATTAACGCTCATCAATTATTTCAAAAGAATTTATTTTCTAAATTTATCTTTTGACATGTGTTTTTAACTTATTATTCCACATTAATTTGTTTTGCCCCTTTTTTATATTACTCTTGATTTAGTAAAATATTACTTCACTTGCCACTTTATAATAACTAAAGAAAAAAATGGCATATTTTACAATACCTTATTCCTCTCTCCCCCACACAAATCCACCTCTTTCTCTTTTGTGTTATGTATAAAGTTGTTTAGTCACTAATTTTGATAAATAAGTATATGTTACTTGTATTTATTTTATTTTAAATTTTTTTTCAATAAATAATAATCCTAAACATATAATGATTCACATTACTTTACTACTATATATAATAGAAACATTCAATTTTTGTAGGCTTCACATGAATTTATTATGTTCATTTTACCTCAAATTAAAATTTCAATGATCATGAAAGATCTCACCCATTTTGTAAATTTAAATAATTATATTAACATTTAAAATTTTATACAAAAAGTAGTGAGGCATATCTATTTTACCCCTGATTAAGGTTTTAATAATCTTGTAAGATTTCACCAATTGAAGGAACATCTACAAAAGTGTTGTGCTAAATCATACTTTTTGTTATGTAATTTAAATAAAAAAGTATTTAATTAAATGATATTTTTAGTTATCAAGTAGCTTATTGACCTAATCATACAATAATTTATAGCATAAAATATTTCTTGCATAACTTAAATATTGTTTTTCTTACAAATAGAATGGATTAATCAATAAGTTTAATTGAGAAACAGATAACAAAGGTACATAAGACAACAATCATGTTAGATTCTTAAAAACTTTAAATTAAAAATATTTAGTATTGTAAAAAGTAGAAAAGTTTTAGTGCATGCAATTGTTTGAAAATAAAAAATGTCTAAAATATACTTTAAAATAAATGTTTTTTCTTAACTTACAAAATCTTTTGTTTCCTTCATTTATACTTGTGTCTGATTATGACTTAACCCGAAGTCTAAATGCGTGATAAAGATTTTTAAATTTTATCATCTTAAACTAAAGATATATGTGAAAAGAATCAAAATATCATTTAATCTTGTGGTCTTAAATATGTCACAGAGAAAGATAAATTAAAAAAGACTGAAAAAAAGAGATATTCTTTTATAAACGAACTAAAAAAAAAAGAAATAGGACATAAGAAACTGACAAATATATGATTTAACATTGTAAAAATATTAAGAAATTATCGATCTAGTTTCAACTAATACCATAATGTTGCAAAAACAACAAAAAAAATAATAGTAAAAATCTAAAAATCATTATAAATATAAATGTTAATTTAGTTTGGGTCTGGGCATAACAAGGTCCAAATGACAATAGTATTTATATTAGTAAAAATAGCATAAATACACCCCCTTACAAAATACAGAAAATTACATGGTATGAACCCAATAGTGGGTGGCTTTGAATTTTTTACCTCCATAAGAAAAGTCTTTAAAGACTAGTCTTCTTTCCTTTTTAAGTATAGTACAAGTACGTTTTTGCTCCTATACACCTCAAATATTTTTAAACTTTTCATACTCATTTGTCTCTCAAATTCAATTTTTATATTTATTATTTTAAAATTTTTATTCTTCCTATATTTTTATTTTAATATTTTAATTTATTTGTCTCAACCTTTATTTTTTCCTCAAACATTATCTTTTTTGTTAATTCATTTGTCTCAACCTTTATTTTTCTTTTTCTTTATCATTTCTCTTTTTTCCTCAGTTTTCTCAAACTTTATTTTATATTTTTTCTTTCATTTTTGTTTTTGTCTATTTTTTTTAATTCTTCACTTTGTTCTTAACCCTTAATTTTTTCTTGTCGTTTTTTTCTTAATCTTTTTTATTTTTCTATTTTATTTTTTTTCTTTTTTCTTTTTTCTCAAATTCTATTATATTTTGCTAATAAAAAAAATAGACAATCTGCATAGGGATCTTCTTTTCTTGACATCAAAGCAAATTTAAGGGCATGAATTATTGTTAAGAAGTTCTTTGAGATATGTTTTGCCTCTAAAGCAAAAATTATAGAGCAACTCATAAATCAAGGCACAATGTGGTAGTGTCAAGTCTTATTTGTGGAGCATAACTTGTTGTTTGAAAAATTCTTGAGTTAAGTCTTGCTTGTAAGGAAAGAGTTATAGAACATATAATCAATCGAAAAGTAATGTGGTAGTGTCAATACTTGTCCATTGGGCGTAACTTGTTCTTTTGGGAGGTTTTGGGGCTAAGTCTTGTCTTAGATGCAGGACTAATAGAGTATCACATAAATCAAGACACATTATAATAGTATCAACTCTTATCCATGGGGAGTAACATGTCGGCTAAGTCTTGCCTCTAAGACAAGAGATATATTATCTCATAAATCAAGATACGATGTGGTAGTATCAACTCTTGCCCATAGGGCATAACTTACTATTTGAAATTCTTTTGACTAATTCGTGCCTCTAAGGAAAGAGTTATAGAACATCTCACAAATCAAGATATAATGTGGTAATGTTAACTCTTATCCAAGGGGCATAATTTGTTGTTTAAAAGTCCTTGAATCATAAAACATCTCATAAATCAAGACGCATTATGGTAGTATCAAATCTTGTCTGTGGAGCGTAATTTCTTGTTTAAAATTTCATGGGCTAAGCTTTGCCTCTAAGGCAAGAGTTATAGAATATTTCATAAATCAAAACATAATGTGATAGTGGCAACTCGTACCCATATGGCTTAACTTGTTGTGTGAAAGTCCCTGAGTTAATTCTTGTCTCTAAGACAAGAGTTATAGAATATCTCATAAATCAAAACACAATGTGGTAATGTCAACTCTTGCCAATGGGGCACAACTTATTACTTAAAAGCCCTTGGCCTAAGTTTTGCCTCTAAGGAAAGAGTTATAAAATATCTCATAAATCAATACACAATGTGGTGGTATCAACTATTGTTCATAGGGCATAACTTATTATTTAATGGTCCTTAGGATGGGTCTTACCACTAAGACAAGAGTTATAGAGTATTTCATAAGTAAAATACACAGTGTTTTAATGTTGACTCTTGCCCAATGTACAGAACTTGTTTGAAAATTTTTGGCATAAGTCGTGCCTCTAAGGCGAGAGTTGTAGAATATTACATAAATAAAGACATATCATGATAGTGTCAACTCTTGCCCGTAAGGCATAATTTATTATTTAAAAGTCCTTGAGATAAGGTCCTGCCTCTAAGGTAAGAGTTGTAGAACATCGCATAAATAAAGACATAACGTGGTAGTGTCAACTCTTTTCCGTGGGGCATAATTTGTAGTTTGAAAGTCCTGGAGCTAAGTCTTGTATCTAAGGTAAAAGTTGTAGAACATATCATAAACGAAGTCATAATATGGTAGTGTCAAATCTTATAGTGGGACATAATGTATAGTTATAAAGTCCTTAAACTAAGTCTTATTTCTAAGACAATAGTTATAAAATATTTCATAAATGAAAACATAAAGTGTAGAGTCAACGAGCATAATGTATTGTTTGAAAGTCCTTGAGCTAATTCTTACCTCTAAGGTAACAATTATAACACATCTCATAAATCAAAACACATTGTGGTAGTATCAACCCTTGCGCATGAAACATAACTTGTTATTTGAAAGTCATAAGTATTGTCTCTACAATGTGATAGTGTCAACTCTTTTCCATGAAATGTATCTTGTTAGTTGAAAGTCATAAGTCTTGCCTCTATAATTAGATAATGTTAACTCTTTCTCATGGGATGTAACTTGATTGGAAGAAATCGAAGAAAAGAACAAAAATAATAAAAATTACAAAAAAAAAAGAAGGAAGTAAAGAAAAATATTTTCAAAAATAAAAATCAAAGAAAATGTAAAAGTTGAGAGAGAACGGAAAAAAATTAAAGGTTGAGAAAAATAATTAAAAAAAGATAAAATAAAAATAAAGGTCGAGAAATATTTAAAAAGAAAAAATAAATAAAAATCAAAGAAAATTTTAAAAAAGACATTTTTAAATAAAAATAGATGTTGAGAGGATTAAAGGAAAAAAAAGAGTCAGTGTTGAGTAAAACTAAAAAGAACAAAAAAAAAGGAAAGAAAAATAAAAAATTAAAGTAAAATAAAAAAGAAAAAAAATTGAGAGGAGAAAAGGAAAAAAGTAAGAGTCGAGAAAAAATAAAAATCAAAGTAAAATAAAAAAGAGAAAAAAAAGTTGAAAGTTGAATAAGTATGGAGTCGTTATCCATTATGAGGACCATTTATATAATTTACTCTATCAATCAGGGTAATTTTGTCTAAAAATATATCACTTAATAACTGAAGGTTATTTTTATGAAACTATTTAATTTGGGGTCAAAAACTTGAAAGCCACCTTAATTTGGGGCTATTTTTGTAGTTTTTCAATAAAATAATTATAAAAATTCCTAAAAGTACTCTCTCTCTTATTTTCTGATATATTGTTGATACATAGCACAATTCACAAAATTCGGCTACAATAATGACATAACCCACAAAATTTGAAATTTAGAGATACTGAGCTAATAAATAACTTGAGTTAATGGCATGGAACGATGATTTTGAAGATTTTTGAATCAAAGTCATCTTCTTCTTCATCTACAATTACAAGTTTTTACTATTTTCAATCTCATCTAAACTTCTCCCCCAGATCATTAAAGAGGTTAGTTTATTTTCAAAAAAAATTAAGATTAATATATTTTAGATTTATTTTCTTAAACATATTTTATTCACTTAATGAAATCAACATCATCATTTAGTCTTGGTGAAACTCAATTGGATGAGCAAAGTTCAATGAATGAATTAGATGTAGAAAGTGCAATATCTACCCTAGGCCATTTTAGTTCAAAAGATAAATATTTTCATAAAAATAGATCTAAGCATCACAATGATCCTGCAATAGTGAAGAAGCTACGGGAGAAACTGCCTGCAAAATTAAAAGAAAAAATAATGACTGGCGTCATCTTCAAAAACAAAAGCTAAAGAGAAAAAATTTTGCTGGTCTCCATCAAAATATGCCATTATGTTTCATCAGTAGTATTGTGATTCTGAATCTATATATTATTATGTATCTTTCGCTAATTTGTGTATTTTGATACATGATAGTTATGTATCAGATAACATTCTAGCCTTACAAATTGTTATGCATGTGTAGAAGATAAATAATATTTATGTATCAGATTGCATAATTGCATATCATATACATAAATGCTAAAAAAAAATACATAAACTATTTACAGCAGGGAAATCCACCATTTTCTTAAGATACACAATCTGAAGGAAAAATACATAGTATATGTTATCATGTGTTATACATTTCATTTTACAATGTGTAAATAATAAATAATTTTCTTGTTAATTGATTTGTTTTTACATGGTATAAAATTTGTTTTCAGATATTTTTCACCTCAATCTTTGACAATTTGCAATTCATGCATATGACATTTTCTAACTGATTTTATTTATGTTTTGAGTAAGAAGGTTGTTGATTTATTTTTAGTAATATGTTTTGGTGTCTATCTTAATATCCCTAATTATAAGTTTACTGATCAGATAATCAAATACATTTTGATGTTAAAGTTACTACAAGACAATCCTGATGAAATTCATATATGTTTATTTGATAATGTTATAAGATTTTTCATATTTTAATTTGCTATTATAATCGATTTGAAATGCATTGGTAATATATCAGATTTAGAGTACCGAAATTTACCTCCAAATGAGTTAATGAAAAATTATTTTTTTGAAAAAGATGTTGTGAGTAAGCTATATTTGGTTGAACTTTTCAAGTTTGAAAATTTTGACAATGATCAGGATGCGCTCTAGATAGAAATCTTGTATTTTATTCATATTTTTATTCTCTCTCAAATGAATGATGCACCTGTGAGCATTGCAGATTTTAAGATGATTGGGGAGGAGAGATGTAGAGACTTTCTATGTGAAAAGATTGCTTTCGATAAATTGATGCTTATACTTAGACAAAATGTGAATGTTGTAAAAAAATTTTATCAATTAGAAAGCATACAACAGGAACTAAATGTATGAATGCAAGTTGTTCAGTAGTTGAGAAAAGGATGTAATCCATCAGAGTAGCATTATTTCAAGGATGCTTAATTGGAAAGTATTTGAAGTTCGGATGAAATATCAATATTTTAAGGAAAAAATGTTTAGCAAGGTATGTCTTGTATTCAATTTTGATTCTTTTGCTTTAAAGTATTTTTTTTGTTATGATTAGTACATTACAGATAATAAACTAACAATTTTGTATTTTCTAATCGATAAAAGATACATAAACTTTCAACAATCACATACATGATATATTTTTAACTATTGAATCAATATTTTATCAGATTATTTGCTAATACATAATGTTATTATGTTATCAAAATATATTTTTACTATGTTTTTTTAAAACATACTTTTCAGTGTGGGCACACAAATATAATTTCTATCAAAGAAAAAATTGTCAGTCCAAACTTGTCAAACCCTACTGTTATTTTAGTATTTGATCAGGAGACATTGTTTTACCAAAATTTTCTATTGTTATATGTGAAAAAATTATCGCCGAAGATAAGAATTTTTTATTTTGTCGGAAGATGACAATTTTGATGATTTTAGTACAAAATCACCTGCTTATCTGCTGAAGAAGGTAACTTTTGGTACAAATTTGGCCTCACTGACAAAGAAAAGAAAGGCTGATCCAACACCAAAGAAAAAAATTGTTCAATGTCAAACAATTAAAAGAACAAAGTCTGCCAAAGAAAAATAGACTATGAGTACTGAAAAATAGACTCATTTTTACGTTGTTGATTCTTCTATTAACATATCGCCTTAGGTTGTTCAAGATAAAGATTTCCTTGATAGTTGCATTACATTCGCTGAATTTTTAAGTATTCGTCAACAGTCACCGGAAGGCAGCTCGCAGTCATGCATGCCTGAAAAGTCACAAGATACTACTACAACAATCATGATGAATACTTGATAACAATTGTCTTAGATACAATAAAGTCATGTGTAAGTGTCTGTTGTATTTGTTTCACTTAATATTAATAAAGTAAGATTCAAACTTTGTCTATAATTTTTATGTTCTAAGATTGACCAAAAATTCATTCACTTTTTAAATATAGTTATTAAATAATATAAGGACATCATGAAAACCTTAAAGCAAAAAGACTGTTGAGAAGAAGAAAATTGTGTTTCAAATTCAATATTATTTTACTAGTTATAATTTAATGGACAAGAAATATTTGATTTAATAGACTGTCATTGTAAGAAGTAGTCCAAATACGATGATCATATGGATGAAAACGTAGACCTTGATTGATCTCTGAAATTTAAAAGTTCAGAAAATCCATCGAATCAAGTTGGTGAGGTGGATAAAGCAAACCTTAGACGTGTTTTGGTATTGACATTTGTTGCTATTAGTGAGCAGAAGATAAAACAAGTTTACATCAATAAGTTTTTTTCTAATGTAGTTTAATATGTATCTTGTGCATTTTTGTTTATTAATTATGTATCCTTTTAAGATATCATGTATCTTTTCATATTACTTATGTCTTTTTCTGATAAATTTTGTTTAAATATGTATCTTTCCAGAATAATGTATCTGTACCTGTCATTATTGAGCATGATAGATTCATAATTGATACTACACCAATTGATTTCAAAGTGGTAGAAATGTTTGTCTCAAATTTCAATCCGAATAATAGATAATAAAGTTTACCTCTCTAACAGCCAGTGGTCAATAGATACACAACTTTAAAGAACGGAGGTAGTTGATGTTAATGACACAAAGACCCCTGCTGCAAGGATTAGGCAACCTTCAAAAATATTCAGGTCTCCATATATTATGGTGTTTGATTTTATCTTTCAATGAAAATAAGGATGCAACTTCGATGTTCGTCAGAATTATTCATTTGATGGTTTTAACATTTCGAACGTGGCTCTAACATAGTTGATTAATAGTTATTAAGAATGAATTATGAATGAGCTGTTAAAGTATCAAACAAATAGGTAATATAAATTATTTTTAAAAATTCTATTTTGTAAACTTCTTCTACAACTATGTTCATAACACATATCAATTACATAGAAATAAAAGGTTGAACACAACAAATTAAAATCTTCGGATCCTGAATTTAACATGATCGACTTTATAGTTGCACATTTCAAAACAAAAAATTGATTCTACTTATTGTCACAACCCAAAACTTTATGAAATGATGAGATATAAATATCATTTTCAAAATTTATCAATACCACTATTCTGTTTAACACATTTTTAGTGTAAATATATCTTTTAATTATAATTTTTAACCTGAAAATAATCGTTGCTACTAGATACAACACATTGATGTCATCTTTTATTACCTTTAAAATAAGGCTAAGTTGAAAATACAAAAACAATAAATATATATGACAGCAAACTATTTGATCAACGTTTATATAGATAATACATACAAAAGGTATTATCCACAATACAAAGCTGAAGTGATATCATCATAGCAGGATTATCAACAATATCTTCAAGTTGCTTCAAATAAGGAATATTTAAGAAATTTCATTATAGATTTTGACATTTCAGCTGGTCTACCTTGGCATTTGATCGACAAAATATACACCCCCATAAACTATGATAGTGAGTTTCAGTGGGTGATGGTTATTGCTGTTGTTATAAAGGAGAGATGCTTCCATATTTATGATTCAATATGAGCAAAGAGACATACTTAGCCGTCGTTTAAGATACAAAAATTGATCATAATGCTTTCTACTTACCTGCATATTAGTGATTTTTTGACTAAAAAGATTCATACTGACTGGTCGACTATTGAGGCATACAAGGTGAAAAAAAGGTGACAATCAATTTTTAGAGAATCAATTGCTTATTGTTGAATATGTTGATGGTATTTGTCAATAATCAACTGGTAAGCATCATGACTAATTTTCTAATAATTTATAACTTTACAGTACTTGAATATGTATATCAATATTAACTATTTTTTTAATCTACGAAGGAATTATAGTATTTTTATTATCGCTTATACTGAATATTTGAGCGATGGACTATAACTGTCAAATTAAGGGCTTGATACTGAATTACTCCGTAATAGATATACGAAACTTCTGTGAAATTATGAAATTGTGATGGCTCAGAATAAATATGCCAACGACAATGAAGATCCATCAAGATCAAAGTCAAATTTTACACAATTTATCGACACTGAGTAGATGTGTATCAATTAGGTATGTCTAGTTAACTTAGAAAAATATTTCTGTTTTTTGGTGAATAATATTTTGGATATGATGTTCGTAGATACTAATCAAGACATGCCTTAATTTTTTATATATTAGGTAATTTTATTGTGAAATTGTAGACCTGATTATCTATACCAAAGTTTTTGTTGTGGATGTATCTTTGGAATTAGCTATTTAAATTTGTTGTTACAAATGTATTTTTATAGGTGATATATTTATCAAATATAGATATAGTGTATCTTTATACATTTGTCAGTTAACCAAAAATTTTCACATAACAATGTATTTTCAGAATGTATCTATCAATTAACATATTACATTTGTAATAATTTTTCATAAATGTATCTCCATCATTTATTTATTTGTCAGAGAAAAAAAGTATCTTTATACATTTTTTCGATTAAATTTATGTATCCTCAACTTTTTTTACACATAAATATATCTTCATAATTGATTTATTTATGAAAACATTCAATTTATGTACTTTTTTTTGACATTTTTCAATTAAAATAAAAGTTTTTGCATAACAATGCATTTCATAATGTATCTTCCAACAAATAGAGCAATGTAATTACCTTCACAATGTATCTTCATAATATCTTTGTTAGCCAAAAAAATTATTTTTATAGATTTTTTCAGTTTAACAAAAATTATTAGCGAAAAAATTATCTTTACGCATTTTTACTTTCAATTATACATCTACATACATTTGGATAAATGTATCTTTAGCAGTTTCTGCATATTGTTATCTTATGTATTATTTGTAAAACTAAATTATGTATCTTTTATACATTAATACGTTTGATAAATATTTAAGTTAATAACGTATCTCATATTTTATAAGAATTCTTACACAAACTTGTAAGATTATAATGTATAATGCATTACCAATATTATGTATCTTTATAGATTGTATATTTGTATAACAAAATCCCAATAAATTATGTATCTTTATAGATTGTATATTTGTATAACAAAATCCCAATATACAGAATACTTATGAATCAATAATTTATCAACTCAAATTAAATGTATCACCAATAAATATAAATGGACACAAAAATTGAATAATTTTATAAGAAAAATATCACGAATCGAATCAGGATCTGACCGTGACAGATATCTCAAGTCCACCATAGACCGAAGACCACCACCCTTAACCTAATCTCAAGAGCACAATAATAGTAATAATAAAACAATGCGGAAGTCAATCAAATATAAATAAGAAGATGAATGAATAACTCAATGACACTAAGAGTCAAAATAATACCCAACCAACCGATATTAGTTTACAATAACCTCTAAAATCAGAATTTCAAACAGGTCGGGACATGCTCCGAACCATGACCAAAAGAATTCAAAAATATAGAGTCAAAATAAAAGAATATGAAAATTATAAGGTTTTTCAAAGGAAAAAACCTCACCACTTCACGGCTACTCGATGAACGTACTAATCCA
Organism: Capsicum annuum; assembly: GCF_002878395.1. Lineage (NCBI taxonomy): Eukaryota > Viridiplantae > Streptophyta > Magnoliopsida > Solanales > Solanaceae > Capsicum > Capsicum annuum. The sequence goes on along the minus strand of NC_061115.1, from coordinate 155,435,087 downwards.
CCTAACGATGCACAACGGTTAAAAAGTGTCTTCGGACCTTAGATTATGAAACAATTTAGTATTCGAGCAATGTTAGAGAGGTGAGCACTAGCATGTAACTCAGGGAAGGGATAAAATAATGTCATAATCAAATCAGTCCAAAACCATTGAAAAACCATATGTGCATATTCATATTTACATATATAAGATGTCGTGATAGGAACAAGGTTTAAGCATGATATTTAAAATTATTATCCTGGACTGTGTAGCTTTAACCATCCTAAGGGAACCATGGTATGAATGAGTTAAGCTCTCCCTGATGAAAGGGTTTCATTGCAAGTTAGCCACATGAACTAAAAAAAATTTGAGGAAGGGACAAAGCCACCGAAACTCCAACTATTCAAATATATATACACACATACATACATACATACGCACACATACACACACACACACATATATATATATATAATGTGTGAACTATGCACACCGTCATAAAGACCCTTATGCCATTAAACATGGTTCCCATTATTGTTCCCTCCGGGACCTCCACCTTTTACGGTAAGCTACACAATTCTTTTTAAGCCCAAGTTAAAATAATTTAAACACATTCCCATCCATTAACAAAGAAGTCTTTTAATTAGGAATTTACCGTTAGAAACTTCATACTAAATGAATTTAAGCTTGCAAGCCAATTCCATTATGCCATTCAAAATCAATTAGCCAAATTGACTCCAAAGTTTCTAATTTATACCAATCCATGGTCATCAAGGCCTTTCACAATCAATTTATGTTCCATTAACAATTTATGCAATGTAAGGTTTAAAAAGTGAAGTAGATTATGTATATGTCCATGTTTCAAACCAGTTTCACAAATTGGTTTGAGGTTAAAGACTATTCCAAACCATTGAACCATAAAATTTGGGGAACCCCATGTTCCTCATCCTAATTCCCCATCCATGCATTTATTTAGTTCAAAACTACAAGGATAAAGCATAAACAACCAATTGAAAATCTAGAAAATTAATTGACATATTAACCATTCCAAATCCCTCAATCCATAATCAAAATCCACAATTTAAATCCCATGAAAATACATAAAATCAATGCCACAATGTAAAATTAATGTTTGGGGCAAAGAAACATGCCTGAACACACAAAAATTTACTATTAATTTGATGTGTGGAGTCCGAATGATGAATGCACACTGAAACCCTTCAATGTTTTTGGATTTTGTGTTTGGGAGTGAAATAAGGGGATTTAATCTCTTAAAACTGATGGGAATAAAAGTACTTTATGTTTAAAAGTAGTAAAAAAGGTGAAAAGACCAAAAGCCCTTAATCGCAAGTGAATAAAAATAAAACCGCATGAAAATTATACCTTGGCATGGCATGCCAATATCGTGGAGATTATCTTTCGTTCCACGCTAATATTACAGAGGATAACCTCCATGACATGAAGATAACACGAATGCTTACTGTCTCGGTGTTCCAAAATTGCCACGAACCCTTTTGGAAAATTCTAAAACCTTGCCAAATTAATCTTTCAACATCCCTAAACATAATTCAAGTGAAAAATTAATATTACAAACACGAAAAGGTCAAAATAAATTGATTAAATTTTTAAGGGTCTTACACAATCCTCTCTTAGGATTATTCGTCCCCAAATGATGAATTAGGGCACTTTTAGCACGAGAATAGGAAAAATACACTGGAACTAAATGACAAACTCAAAAATGACATGGGGAAAATGAAACTCATACCTTAAGAACTTTCATTCATCCTGGGGAACAAGAATAACTATTTGGACTTCAAATATTCCTTATCTTCCCATGTAGCCTCTTCTACCTTTGCATTCTCCAAAGGACCTTCACTGAAGCTACATAATTGGTCTGCGATCTTCAAACTTACAAATCCAATATCACAATCGAGACTTTCTAATAAGACAAGGAATCCGTAACACCAATATCCTTAATGGGTACTATCAAGGAAGGATCACCCAAACACTTTTTCAGCAGGGACACATAAAATACATGTGAATAGTACCCAAACTTACAAGAAAGTTCAACTCATAAGCAACATTCCTAATTCTCTTCAAAATCTGATATGAGCCAACGTAATGTGGACTGATCTTTCCCTTCTTCTCAAATCTCATGACTGCTTTCATAGTAGACACCTTCAAGAATACCCAATCATTCACTTTGAACTCCTACTCTCTTCGCCTCACATTTTGATAAGACTTTTGACAACTTTAAGTAGTTTTAGGTCTTTCTCTAATCAATTTTACATTCTCCATGTCTTAGTGAACCAAGTTAGGACAAAACAAACTAATCTCACTAACATCTAACCATCCAATGGGAGATCTATACCTACTTCCGTCAAAAGCCTCAAAAGGAGCCATCTAAATGCTCGATTGATAATTATTATTATATCCAAAATCAATAAGAGAAAAGTGATTAAGCAAATTACCCTTAAAATCAATCACATAGACCCTTAGCATATCCTCCAAAGTATGAATAGTACGCTCTGCTTGCCCATCCATTTGAGGGTGGAAAGTGGTTCAAAGGTTCACATGTGTACCCAAACCTTTTTAAAATGAATGCCAAAAGTGAGATGAAAACTACATACCTTGATCTGAAATAATGGACACTAGCGCACAATACAGCTTCACAATTCCTTGAATGAAAAACGTCGCATAATCATCTCCTGAGTAGTTAGTCCTTTTATGTAAGAAGTGAGTGGACTTAGTCATCCTATTAATAATGATCCAAATAAAATCATATTGATTGCAAGACCGCGAAAGACCCATAATAAAATCTATATTGATCATCTCCTACTTCCATACAGGCAACTCTATCTCTTGAGACATGCCACCAGGTTTCAAGTGCCAACCTTAAATTGTTAACAGACTATACACTTAGCAACAAAATTTGCTATGTCCCCCTTTATATTGTTCCACCAATAGATCTCCTTAAAGTCATGGTATATTTTAGTCAAACCAAAATGAACTATATATCAGGACTCATGAGCCTCAATTTGAATCCTTTTTGGCAGCCTATCAATATTAGGAATACAAAACCTACCTTGGTACCTCAGAATACCATCTCCCCCAATCTCAAGGCCATAAATTTTTGATGACCCACATTATACTTAATATTCATAAGTGTGAGATCTAAGGCCTTTTCTCCTTTACCTCCACACACAGAGATGATTTGACCACTCCCTGAATAATAACTTCTCTATCCTCAAAAGATGAACTCCTAAGTTAGCCAATCTAAGAATGCCCTTCACTAATCCTTTTTTCTCCTTATCAACATAGGATAAGCTCCCCATAGATAACCTGTTAAGAGCATCAACAACAATATTAACTTTACTTGCATGGTAATAAAGGCTCATTTCATAATCCTTAAGAAATTTAAGCCACCTTCTCTGCCTGAGGTTTATTTTTTTTTGCGTGAATGCATATTGCAAGCTCTTATGATATGAATATATATAGACATGCACCCCATATAGATAATAGTGACAAATATTCAAAGCAAAAACCACAGTCACCAACTCTATATTATGAGTCGGATAGATCCTTTTATGAACATTAAGCTGCCTAGAAGCATAGGCCACTACCTTACCATGCCACATAAACATACAACCCAGTCCCACATATGATATATCACAAAATACAAAAAACCATCAGTACCCTAGACCAGGGTCAAAACTGTAATGCCCCGAATCTGGTACCTAAAATTCTACACAGTGATCATGACCCCGAAGGACCACAAGCTAACCCATGACTGATATCTGTACCTGAACATTGCATAAAATACTGTATAAATGTAGAGATAAAGGCTGTAAGGCCGTAAGGTTAAAAACTGTAACATAATATTTGTTAAAATATAACATCTGGATGGATAATTTCTTAAAGATTAATGGAGGAAAACATGAATTCTTGACTTGGAATTAAATACCTAAGGTTTCTTGTTCTAGGGGATTATCTTTGAGATAAAACCCTAATTTGATATTGTAGATGGATAATGAACTTATGAGCGTTGATTTGATATTATTATGGGTTAAAACGGGTGGGAAAAGACCCAAATACCTTTTTTAAAATGACTTTAAAATAACTAAATGAACTATATGATGGTGGGTGCGACATTTCGTCGCTGGGTCGACGGTCTGTCGGTCCTAATCGTCGCACTTGGGTAGAATAGGGGCTCACTTCCTCTGCTCGATGGCTTGGGCGACGGTCCGTTGCTAGCTCAACTTTCTTTGGCTTGAGCTGTCGCCCTTAGGAAGAAGGTGGTCTCACTGCCTCTGCTACGATAGTTTGGGCGGCGGTTCATCGACCCTCACCGTTGCACCTAGGTGGTTTTGACTGCTTTCTGTAAAACGGCCATAACTTTGTACCCCGATACCAGATTTGGACAAAATTGGTATCGTTGGAAAGCTAATTCAATTTCCCACATGAAAAAAAGTAAAAACCTTAAAAATTTCACATATATAAAAGTGGATTCATCATTCAAAATAAGTTTCTAACATACTTGGGATGATTTCAAGCTAGGTAGAAGTACGGGGTATTACAATATATCCTCTTTGAGAACATTCGTCCTCGAATGAGACTGAGTGAGATGGGAGAAGATAAACTGATGTACATAATGAACATGAATAATTGGAACATGATCTCATGAATGACATAATTGATAACTGAATATATCATACCAAACATGCATATCTGATGCATGCGTAACTAATTCATGAATGCATGAGTGAGTGTTCTGATGAACTAAGGTTCTCATAATGAGAATGCATGTCTGATGCATGATTATATAACTAAATTGATACATAAATGCATGATTGAATATGCAATGGTATTTAATACCAAGTTTATAATGGAATTCTGAATATGAAATGGATACCAAGCTTGTCATTGAAATCTACAAATAAAACTGAATAAGCTTAAGGAGAACTATTACCTTGAGCCAGGTCTGAGTTTGCGAGGAAGAGGTGAGGATACTTGGTACGCATGTCTATTTATGCTTCCCAAGTAGCTCCCTTAACGAACTAATTTTTCCAAAGAACTTTGATTAGAGGGACTACTTTGTTCCTTAGTCTGCGAGTCGAACAGTCTAGGATTTCAATAGGAATCTCTTCATAAGAGAGGTTGTTCTGAACATCTATGCTCTAAATAGGGACTACGACTGTTGGGCCACCTATGCACTTCTTGAGCAAAGATACATGGAAGACTGGATGAACTGAGGCTAGATCTAAAGGCAATTTGAGCTCATAAGCTACCTTACTAAAGCGACTGAGAATTTTGAAGGGACCGACATATTGGGGACTGAGCTTTTCCTTCTTGCTAAATCACTTCACTCCCTTGATGAGAGAGGTCCTTAGATAGATAAAGTCATTAATCTCAAACTCAAAATCCTTTACTAAACATTCATGAACAGGAACATGAGAACATGACTGAGTTTGTAACTTGTGACATGGACTGAGTATCATAAACTGAACTGAGCCATTGCATACATGGCTTATGGATGAGATTGGAGCTTGAGGGTCCACCTATGAGAACCCACTACTCCAAGCTAGGTTCCTTATATAAAGAGGGAATTACATGTTTAGGTAATGAAAGTTCAGGGGATTATAGTGTATCTCCCCCTTGGGACACTACGTCCCTCATAGAATTCTGACTTGGCCAAGGTACTGAGGAGAGACTGGAATGATGCATAGGGAACCCACAAATGGAATCGCGACTGAATATCTAAGATCTGAGATTGAGTCATGAAACATGAACTGAGATAAACATGCAACTACTTAATTGGTTTATCTTAGAATGGTTACATCCATGAGACTTCGAATAGTGTGACTAGATGGACAGAATGGGAAAATATGTGAACTTGTTCTTCTGACTATCGGACTGAAGTACTATTTGTTCAAACTAATTTCTACTGACTGACTTATCCAATCTGTTGACTAACTGATGGATGAGTATTTGGTATAAAAGACTGAACTATACTTAGTCTAAATAACTGGACTGAGAATAAGGAGGTTTTTATGAACATGAGAAAAGGACTAACTGAGTAACATGAGAGAGCTGAGCATAATTTATGAAAACATGAATTCTTGACTAGGAATTAAATACCTAAGGTTTCTTGTTCTAGGGGATTATCTTTGAGAGAAAACCCTAATTTGATATTGTAGATGGATAATAAACTTATGACCGTTGATTTGATATTATTATGGGTTAAAATGGGTGGGAAAAGACCCAAATACCCTTTTAAAAATGACTTTAAAATAACTAAATGAACTATGCGATAGTGGGTGCGATGGTATGTCGCTGGGTCGACGGTCCGTCGTTAGCTCAATGTTCCATCGGCTTGAGTCGTCGCCCTTAGGCAAAAAGTGGTCTCACTGCCTCCGCTGTGATGGTTTAGGCGATGGTCCATTGCTAGCTCGATGGTCCGTCGACCCTCACCGTCGCACCTGGGTGGTTTTGACTGCTTTCTATAAAACGGCCATAACTTTCTACCCCAATACCGGATTTGGACGAAATAGGTATCGTTAGAAAGCTAATTCAATTTCCCATATAAAAAAAGTGAAAATCTTAAATATTCCACATATACAAAAGTGGATTCATCTTTCAAAATAAGTTTCTAACATACTTGGGATGATTTCAAGCTAGGTAGAAGTACGGGGTATTACAAAAAACTGACGCAGAAGTCAGCTTATCCTTCAACTTCTTAAATCTACCCTCACAAGCATCGGACCATAAAAACTTAAACTTTTTGTGAGTCTATCTAGTCAATGGAGAAATGATAGAAGACAAACTCTCAATAAACCTTCTATAATACCCGGCCAAGCCCAAGAAGCTTCTAATGTTGGTTAGAGTCGTGGGTCTAGGCCATTTCTTAACTTTCTCAACCTTCCGATGATCCACCTTGACCCCCTTAATAGTAACAATATGACCAAGAAAAGTCATAGCATTCAACCAAAACTCACACTTAGAAAATTTCGCATACAACTTTGATCCTTAAGGGTCTGCAACACAATTTGGAGGTGATTGGCGTGGTCCTCCTCACTCTTAGAATAGACCAAGATATCATCAATGAACACTATCACAAATAGATCCAAAAACTGCCTGAAAACCTAATTCAAAAGAGCTAGAAACGCTGCCAAAGTTGCTCAACCCAAATAACATAGCCAAAAACTCATATTGACCATACTGGGTTCAAAAAGAAGTCTTGGGAATATCAACCTCTCAAAATTAAATTGATGATAGCCTGAAAAAAGATCAATCTAAGAGAAACATATAGCACCCTAAAGCTGATCGAGAAGGTCATCAATTCAAGAAAGAGGTTACTTATTCATTACTGCAATCTTATTCAGCTGTTGGTAGTGTATATACACATCCAAAGAGACCAATCCTTCTTCTGCACAAAAAGTACAAGAGCACCCCATGGAGAAACACTAGGATGAATAAACCCTTTATCAAGAAGATCTTTTAACTACCTCTTCAGATCCTTTAATTTAGTTAGAGCCATTATATAGAGAGGAATAAAAATAGGAAGAGTATCTGGTAGAAGATCAATCCCAAAGTTTATTCTCTATCGGGAGGAATTCCAGGTAGATCATCGAGAAACACTTTAAAAAATTCATTAACTATGGGGAAAGAATGCAAAGAAGTAATTTCAGAGTTGGAATCTTTAACCCAAACTAGATGGTATAAAAACCTCTTTGAAATCAATTTCTGAGCTCTAAAATAGGAAATAAACCTCTATTTAAGCACTAAAGAACTCCTCTCCTTTTTTAATACTGGCTTATTAGGAAAGTGAAAGCTGATATTTTAGGCCCTACAATCTAGAGAAACATAGCACGAATGGAGTTAATCCATCCCCAAGATAACATCATAATGAACCATCTCAAACTCTATCAAATCCACCAATGTCTCCCTATGAAAGATAGACGCCATACAACCCCTATAGATTTTCTAGCCACAGTAGAATCATCCACTGGGGTAGATACAGAGAAGAGGTCAAAAATACTTTTGAGACCAAAATCAAAATGTAGAGCCACATAAGGAGTCACATAAGAAAGGTAGACCTTGGATCAAGAAAATACTACACATCACGATAGAGAAGTTATAACATACCGGTAAAACTATCCAGAGATGCCTCCGATTCCTAGTGAGTAGCAATTATATAGAGGATATTTTGGCCAGTGCAGGTACAAAAAGTACCACCCTTTGGCATATGAGCTAACAATATGGCAACTGAAACTTTATAAGCTCCAGTAGCAACCTTGGATAAAGGATAATCCCGCTGTATATGACAAATCCAACCATAATTATAACACCAATTCCTTCTCTCCTCACAATAATCACAATAAAACTGCCCCAAAAAATTACATTGGTGATAAGGTAGAGCTGACTGAGCTCCACTAGCCTAAGATTAGGCAGCCTATGCCTTAGAACCATTCTTAGATTGTGAAAAACAATTTCTTGAAGGCTTAGGATAAAGAGAACTAGAACATGAATAAGCATTGCCCCAGTTCTTTTTGGTCAACTGTCTGTCGTCTCTTCCACTATTCTGTTGACCCTTACCCTACTCTAAATACCTAAACCTCTTACTCTCTCTCTACTTAATCTCTGTCTTTTTTTTCTTTTTGTCCTTAACCTACTAAATATAAACTATAAGTCTGGAGATGTAAATATCATTGTTCAATATTAAAGCCTTACACTTCTATACAAAGTCTAGGGATAACCCAAAAGCAAACTTTCTCATCTTGGATCTCTGGTTAGATACTAACTCTGGAGCATAAAGATACAACTACTAAAATTTTAAAACATATTTCTTCACACTCATTGTACCTTGCTTTGGATTTATAAACTCCTGAGTCTTAGCTTCCCTCAACTTCTATGGAAATAAGTGATCAACTAAGGCACCAAAAAACTCATCCCAAAATATCGACTCTGCATCATCACCCCTCAACTGCTCCTACTCCTTATACCATTGATAAGCTATATTTTTAGCGGATATGTAGTAAACTCTACACTTTTAGAATCAGTAGCATGTATCACTCTGAAAATCTTCTCCATCACATCCACAAACCCCTACGGATCCTCCTCCTCAACAGTAGAGCCTATAAATATTGGGGGATTCAACCTCATGAACCGTCCATCCCGAGTGACCTCAGTTGAAGAGCAACATAACTAACACAATCCGACCAATGAGACTGAGAACTGAGTAACCAAATAAATAGATCGGTGAAACTTTGCATTAAAATCCCATTGTGGCGGTTGATCATAAGTATCACCACCCTAAGAATCCCGAGGAGGACTAGCAGGGATAGGTGGAACTCTACGTGGAGCATCACAATCAAGAGCAGGGACCCTATACTTGGTCTGTACTTCGTACATAGGGAGAGTCCCCCCCACATTATCCTCAGGTAGTATAGAGTTCCCAACAAAGTTTCTATAAACATAAGATCTTCAGGGAGGTATGATCTGAAATGCTAAGAAGCTAAGAGTTAGAGAAGTTTTATAACACTAGACTCTATAGCCCAAAAATAGAACACGAGAAGGGAAATCATTTCTAAATGCCTCATACCCTCCTATTTATAAGTGTAATGCTCTAAACACCCATAAAAAGACTCTACCCAACACAGCTTTGTAGATACCCAATGACTATAAATCTAGCTTTGATACCAAGCTTGTCACGACCCGAACCAGGGCCTAGTCGTAAAAGGTATGTCAAGTCCACGATGGATCGGAGACCACCCCTTTAACCCAATCTGAAGAGCACAATAATAGTAATAATAAAATAATATGAAAACCAACTAAACAAAAATAAGAAGATTAATGAATAACATAATGACACTAAGAGTTAAAACAATAACCAACCAACCTATATTTGTCCACAATAACCTTTAAAATATGAATACCAAATAGGTCGACACATGTCTTGACCATGACAAAAAAAATCCAAAAATACATAGTCAAAATAAAATAATATAGAAATAATAAGGCCTTTTGAAGGATGGAGACTAAGCACTTCATGACTACTTGATAAACGCGCTAATCTACCCAATACTACACAGGGGTAAAAAAAGTATCATCACACCCTACATTATGAAATAATGTAGTGTCCGAGAATGGTTGGTGGGATAAGCGCTAGCATATAACTCAGAAAATGGATAAAATAATGCCATAATAAAATAAATCCAAAACTATTCAAAAACCATATGCACATATTCTTATATATGTATATAAGATGTTGGGACAAGGAACAAGGTTTAAGCATGAGATTTAAAACCATTATCATGGACTATGTAGCTCTAAACATCCTAAGGGCACCCATGGGTTATATGGGTTTAGCTCCTCCAGCTGAAAGGGTCCCAGTGCATATTAGTCGTATGAGCCAGGAAAAATCTAAGGAAGGGCCAAAGCTACCGAGGCTCCAACTATTCTAATATATATATATATATATATATATATATAAAATTATATATATATATATATACATACATATATATATAATGTGTAAACTATGCAAACAATCTTAAAGACCCTCACGTTAGCAAACGTGGTATTCAGTATTGGTCTCCCTGGGACCGCCACCTTCCACGGTGAGCTACACAACTCCTAGTAAGTCCAGATTAAAACCATTTACACACATTTACCATCCATTAACTAAGGGTTCTTTTAATTAGGAATTTACCATTGGTATCGTCACACCAAAAAAAATTGAGCTTGCAAGCTAATTCTATTATACCACCTCAAAACCAATTAGCTAAATTGATACGAAAGTATTTAATTTTGACCAATTCATGGCCACCAAGGCATTTCAGAACCAATTCATGTTTCATTAACCTTTTATACAATGTAAGGTTTCAAAAGTGAAGTAGATTATATATATGTTCATATTTTGAACCAGTTTCACAAGTTGGACTGAGGTTAAAGCCAATTCCAAACAACCATATCATAAAATATGGGAAAATCCATGTTCCGCATCCCAATTCCTACATCCATGCATTTATTTAGTTCAAAACCATGAGGATAAAGCATGAACAACCAATTTATAATTATAGGAAATCAATTTAAGTATTAACTATTTCAAATCCCTCAATCCATAGTCAAAACCCAAAATTTAAATAACATAAAAATACATCAAATCAATACCATAATGAAAAAACTATAGTTTGGGGAAGAGAAACATGCCTGAAACACACAAGAATTTATAATTAATTTGATGGGTGAATGCACAGGGAAACCCTTGAATGTTCTTGGGTTTTGTGTTTTATAGTGAAATAGGGGGATTTGATCTTTTAAAACTGATGGGAGTGGGTCTATTTTATGGTTAAAAGTCACGAAAAAGGTAAAAATACCAAAAGCCTCTCATTTCAAGTGAACAAATATAAAACTGCATGAAAATTACACCTTAGCGTGGCACACAAATATTGTGAAGATTATCCTTCGTTCCATGCCAATATCGTGGAGGGTAACCTCTATGACACAGTGATAATGCAGAGGCTTACTACCTCGATGTTCAAAATTTGCCCCAAACCCTTTCCAAAAATTTTGCAACCTCCACAAATTACCCTTTTAACATTCTTAAACACAATTCAAGTAAAAAATCAATATTACAAACACAGAAAGGTCAAATATAAATTGATTAAAATTTTAAGAGACTTACAAAAAAATTCTTAATCAATACTTTTAACATTAATTAAGGACAATACATTATTTAGAAAAACAAGTTTCAAATACATTTCTAACAATTGGGAAACAGCTACATTGCTTCTTCTTTAGAAAGAAATTACAAGTCCTTTTATTGTTAAATTGATGACCACATCATCCATAATAATTTGTTCTTGAAGAGTAGTTTCATCAGGTTTCTTATGCCTCAATTTTTTTTGCCTATCCGCCGGTCTTTTGTACTTCGGTGATAATATCACAGTGATAATATCACTCCCTCTTCAACTAATTTAGACATATTCTAGTCCTTCATATCTGGCATTGATTTTATTGGTACTTCATATATCTTGATAATTGTTACTGGCTTATAATTATCAAAACAATAGGTCCCATATCTTTTATATTTTTGCTCTTCAAAATACAATTGAAACCTTTCACAATTATATGTTTCACTCTCAAGATCAGTGATATACCTTCTACCTTTTTCATATATAGAGTATACATACTATGATGAAGTCTTAACTTGTCCAACCAATAATCGATCATGCTATTATAATATTGGAAAATTTTTGAAATATAACAACATATACATAAATTATGTACCAAGAATTGAAATCTCTAATAAAACAATCCACAAATTTTAGATCAACATAAATGAAAAAGAAAATACCGATACTCGAAGTCTTTAACATCAATAAAGATACATTATTTTTCGTTAGATATATGTGCGCTGCCAATACATAAGAGATGTATTGATACAAATATACTGTTAAACGAGGAAATTTTGTCATGTTTAGAACTAGAATATCTTCAAAACTTCTATCCAATGTAGTCTTTGTATATGATACTATTTTTTTATTCTTGCAATTTATGCATCAAAAAGTATTCTTGCTTCTTTCAGAAATTCCATGATAGGAAGTTCACAATCTACAAGACAATTATTGATATTTAGTAATATTCGATGTCATCATCCTACCTCCATTTGTTGGAGCATGACATGTTGTCCACTTATCATATCCGATATTATACAAGTAATCCTTAACCCTGTGATCGACCTTCCCAAATTTAGCCATAATATAATCTAAATCTTTTTTTTTTATAAGCCTTGACCATTGAATAGTATAAGTCAATAAGTCGATTTTTGCTCTTTTTAAAGTTTGTGTACACATTGTTCTAAAGAAGTCAAATACAAGCAAAATGAGGAACATTCGGATACACAATACTTACATTTTTATAATGCTGTCATTCCTATCAGATACACCACACATATTCTCATATTCTTCAAAAGCACTTTTAGACCGCTAATAAAAGCACGACCATAAGCAATCATTCTCAGTATCTACAACACTATACGCAATTCACAAAATGCAACGTAAAATACAAACAACATATGATACATTAAATTATCAAGTCAATGTAGTTCAGTTTATCAATCGTGTTCATATACATTAAATTCTACCATAAGTTCAGTTGTATATCTGCTCCATCGAAACTGCTAGCTGAAACAAACATTTCTTTGTATACTCCACTCAAATGTGCAACATCCATATCAACGATAGATCTACAAAACTCAAACCTCACATCATTGGATATAAAGCTATAAAAAGATATATGAATTTATTTTTTGAAGACTTATGAATCCTAATATATGAGTTAGGATACACAATATTTAGCATATGAAAGTATCTGGGCATTCGTTTATATCCATCAGCCAGTCCATCTCTTAACATCTCTAATGCATGCATCTTAGCAAGCCATGCCTTCATGTAATTAATATCAACATCAATATAAAATCTTCATCTCCTAAATTATTTATCAGCTGAGCCTAAAAGAAGGGATTATTTATAAATATAATAATTATTTCCGTTGTTTTTATTTTATATTAAATAAGAAAACAGTAAGAATAGTGAAAAAGGGTAAAAATTTACTAGCACCTAATCTTCACACAAAATACTGGTAAAACCAATAGGTTAAGGAGAAAACTGTTGCGAGAAAGTAGGGTTACAAATACTTATAGTTGTTAAATAGTAATAGCACTTTTATTCAAAATCATTACTCCTGTTAGAGAATTCTGAAAAATTTAAACTTATAGCCCAACTCTTTTCTTTATGAGTCATACAAATACAATGACGTTTCTTATTCGCCCCACAGTTTGTTGAAATCTACTTCTCGCCTCCTTCCCTTCATATTCTCCATCGAAACGGTAAATAATTATTTTCTGGTAATTTAGAAAGATGAATTACTTGTAAATTTAACATTTATTCAAATGGAAATAATCTCTTATAGGAATAACTTTAAATTCTGCTATTCTTACTCTATTTGTTCTTGATTCCCCGCATTCAGATTCCGATCGATAATTTTACTTTTACGTACCAATATTATGGACGGAACCTTAAGTTTCCCAAAATTTAAGAAAATTCCTGTGAGAAAGAAACGCAATTAGCTTTATTCCACCGACACTTTTACATATACAACAATCCATTATTTATTGCTGTAATGCTAATTTATTCATGTTCTTTAATATATATTCCAATATACAAAGATGATTTTATTTGCCAAACAGATTGATCTAGCTGCAGCTCATGTGATGGAAAAAGAATTTTCCTCGGCATAACATGACTAATTATATGCTATATTCATTTCACGTGGATTGAATTAAGCATTAAACTAATATCCCTCTGCATGTCTATATAATTATTTTGGTATTATTCGTAGTATGTTTTGGGATACATTCAACTGAGTGTTTTATCATAAATTTTTTAACATTTAAAAAATATTTAACTTGCAAGGAACAATGATGTACAATGTTTTCTCATATGATTTTTAAATACGTAAGTTTTGATTTTAATAACTAAGAAATATATGTAAGAATTCATATTAATACCTTATTATTTTTTAGATGTCGTATACAGAAAATCATAGTTGAAGAACAATGTTTAAAATAAAATTCGTCTCTCCTCATTTTCAAACCATAGAACCCATGGGGGATAGATAAACTAGATTTTATAATACAATATATATTGGATTGAGGCAGGCATTAGGATAATTGTTCAATCAAAATAATATTTTGACCAAGATTTAGATATAGAATCTATATCGACGAATTTAAGTTATTTGACATTAAGACATAATTATTATTGTTGAGTAGAATATTGTCCAAACTATTTAAAACATTGTTTATCCATCACCACTTTTTTTTTTCTTCTTTTTTTTTTTTAAAAAGTTCAATTTTTATTCGATGCATGTGTAGTCATTTGAAAAAGGAATCAACCTGTTGCATGCATTCATAATCTTTTCGCTTTAGAATCCTTTTGCCCTTGCATGGCAAATAAAATTGAAAACTGTAAAATGATATTTTCCTGCAGTAAAAGAAAACAAGATCAGATGAGTCAAATATTCCAAGAGCCAAAGGGCTTAAAATCAACGTCAGCTGGATTTTCTTCTCATCATCAATCTTGTCGCAATAAGCAAAGGAAAATGGATGAACATGGAGGAAGCAAGGCTACAGGCATTAAGCAGATTGTAAGACTAAAAGAATTTCTTAGTAAATGGCAACATGTCACACTTGGCCCCAAGGGAAATGGTGGTAACAATATCAATGACGACGACAACAAGAATAATAAAAATAATAATTGCAATCTTCAATTATCCACGAATCTGGGTAGTAATTCCCTTGGAGGAATATCGCCTTCCATTAGTATGAGGCTTAGGAACTACAATATATATTGTGATTCAGACGAGGAGAGTTGTCAAAGCCCAGAGCCACCCCATGGTGTTCCTAGAGGCTATTTGGCTGTTTATATTGGACCGGAGCTTCGGAGGTTCATAATTCCCACAAGTTATCTTAGTGATCCATTGTTCAAATTGTTATTGGAAAAAGTTGAGGAAGAGTTTGGGTTTGATCATACTGGTGGACTCACTATACCTTGTGAGATTGAGACCTTCAAGTACCTTATGCAATGCATGGAAAATCATCAGAGAGATCAGCTGGCCCCCGTTCATCATTAAAACCATTCTGGTTAGCTCTCATTTTCTTTTCTCATCATTTCTTTTCTTTTTCACGACAGTAGTTTTGGTGTTCACTTCAACTATTGGTCGTGATACTCTTCCAACCATGATTTCGGCTGATGAAAATAGAAAATCTCTCCGTGTTTTTTTCTACATTTATCTTCTTTCATTATACACTTGTCAATATTCTTTTAAGATGGATGGATTATTGGCTGACTATGATTGAAATGTTACGTGCGTATAATTATTTGACTTAAAAGCCTCTAGTGGGATATATTCATTTCATCTCGTATAACAAGAAACCTTGATGATTTTGATGAAGCTGGATCTTCGCCAGTTGTGGAGTGACTAACTACCATATGGTCTTAGTGAAGATTGAATGTTTAGGGCTGAATTATTTTCCTTTTTAATCTTTTTTCTTCTGATTAAGAGCTTAGAAGGTCCCATTTACGTGTATAAAGCATCGTCATTTCTATTTTACACTTGCACTCTGTTTGTCATGTGTTTATAATTGATTTTGAAAAGAAAAAAAAGTGAAGGAGAAAAGGAAAAAGGAGGACCTAGGTAGTTATTTTGAGAAGTTTCATCGGCAAAAAAGAGAGTATAATTTTTTATCGATTTTAGGTATTACCTATAAGAAGTTGTGAACAACTAGCTAGGCAAAAAGTTATTGCTTTTTTTATGTATCTTTACTTGTATTGGAATAATCCTCTGCTTGTATATTGTAAGGCTCTTAACGTTTGAATTGTACAATATTTATGTTGTGTCAAACCCAAACTTACATTGAATCGAATGACAAAGGTCTTTATACTACTTTTAGTAACTAATTAAAATGCTAATATTGGGGTATGAGAATAGCTCAAGTGGTTGAGGACCCTTCACATCACTTGAGGTGAGGATTGAATCCCGTTCTCCTCCTCTTACCTACTCCACAACCCCCCTCCCCCCTCTCCCCTCCCCCTTAAAAAAAAAAAAAGAAACATTGAGATTGGGGCGTGAGGGTTTCTTAGTTGGTTGAGCACCCTCTGCCCCTTATGATTAGGCATTGCATCCCATTCCTATCCCCGTAACCTCCCACCCCAACACCACCAAAACGAAAAGAAAAAGGACAAAAAAATGTTGATATTCTTGAACCATAAAAGAGCCACTAAAAATATGCTATGTATCAAATGTATGGAAATTTAAGTTAAATTAATGAACCAGTAAAATTATCGCACATGTCAAATGATGTAACAATTAAAGCCAAATTAACGAGCCAATAAAATTATGCCAAGTGAGTAGATAACATGCTCTAACCAATCAAATTGGAGCTTGTCCCAAGATGAATGTGATTGGTTAGTTTAAACCCGATCATTCAAATAACACAACAACATCACCCCTACAACTATAAATAGGGTTCTTCAAAATTCACAAAAAATAAAGAGATTATTAAGAACAAGAAGCAAAGAGAGAGCTCATGGATCAAGGACCTCAAATTTTCTACAAGCTAGAGGTTCAAATACTCAAGAAATCAAGTCAAGATCAAGATCGAAGGCAAATATCACCACAATCAAGATCAAGTTAGTTGTTCATATTCATTAATGATGGCAATTATCCACATGTTTGTGAAGAATAATTCTAATTCAAGTTCACATATAATGGTTCAAGATCATGCTACTCGGGTACTTACATTTAAATAGAACTCAAAGTCAAGATAATTCATATTACTTTGGGATGAGTCAAACGGTTATCATAGAGATTGTAACACTTACTATATTTAAAATCAAATACAACATGTTGTTATTAAATTTTTTAGTCTAGATTATTATTTTTCTTGACCCAAAATTTATTATTAAAAAATTATGACACGCCTACTGAGATAATCTCTACCCCTCATTATAGCAATCCTTATACTGATTTATCAATTGTATTGTATTTACCATTTTATCCATTCTCGCAATTGTTTTTGATGGCATTTATTGTCTGCGAGTGTGACTGACAACGTTACCAAGGTGGTCTATTGAGAATTATGCTATATTTTTAAGTTAATCCGATTAACCAAAATCAACATTTGGGACATAGAGGTTGGAGGGAAATTTTGATAGTTTCTTTAGTTCCAAAATGTGATTTTGATTCAGTAAATCTTTGATTTAGGTCATGAGGCAATCAAACAGATTTTAAGTAGTTGATTAAAAATTAGAAGTCTAAGGAATAGGGTTGACTTTGGTCAATATTTGATTACGACAAGCTATGATCGGTGAGTTGATGATTGTATTGAGTCTACAATGTCAGTTTTGGTTTGCTAGCATAGTTGATATGTTTTAATGGAGTTTCTATTACAACTCTCATAGAAATTTTTAAATTTGTATGTATTTTGACCATTTTACTCTTTTTTCAAAATTATATTACTCCCTCTTTTTAAAAAAGAATGACCTACTTTGACTTGGCACAAAGTTTAAAAAAATAAAGAAACTTTTGAATCTTATGGCCTTAAATTAAAGTTGTGTCAAATGTACCAAGATGCCCTTTAATCCTGTGGTCCTAAACATGCCATGTGGAAAATTGAAATTAAAGTATTGCCAATAAAGGAAAGGGGTCATTCTGTTTGAAACAGACTAAAAAGGAAAGTAGGTCATTCTTTTTGAAACGGAGGGAGTATGATATTTGTGATCTGCGAGAGTGGGTAGCATGGTTTTTGAGGTAGTTGATTGAGTTTTTTGTTAGTTTTTCATTTTAGAAAGTTTTTATGTTTGTAGAGTAGAATTTTGTCAATGACCGAAAATTTAGACATTCTATGAGAATTAAGTCGGTTTTATTAGCTTCGGAATGCCATTTTTGAGCTAGTAGTGTTGTTGGTTTGGGCTTCGAGTTAGTCAAATGCATTCTGAGTCTGATAGAATCCTTGGGTGTTGCACCACACAGTGGGAGATCAGATCCCTCAGTGTCAGTCTCAAGCGATAGAATAGTAGAGAAACTATGAGGTGCTGAAAATTAAAAGCAATGCTGGAAAGTTAAAACACAAGTTTTTAATGTGGAAACCAAACATGCAAAAAACCACAGCTTGCCCACACAAGCATAAAATAAATCTACTATAATCAGGTTTCAGATTATAATCATGATTTCAGCCTACCTCTAGGCTCCTTTCGCTTATAGAAACTCCACTATAAGCTCATCTTTGTAACTCTACCAAGGACTCTCTCTACTGATTAACTCTAATTAGCAACAATGCATAGATAACTCTACCTAAGAAGATCTCTCCACAAAAGAAAATGACACTCTTATAGAATGAGTAGTTCGAACGCCCCAAGAGTATACCCTGGACATCACACGGTGCTTACAGTCCTGAGGGACTACAAGCTACCTCATAAGCTGATACCTTCTTGAGCACTGAAAAATGTAAAAACATATGCGAAAGGACAACTAATAAGCCATAGGGTTTTAGCAAATAAAATCAATTTTGGATCATAAATCTAGAAATAACTACTGAAAACAACTGTATGAAACTAATAAAATAATAACAAATCTAACTGACTGTCTGTACTAGCCTGAAAAGCATCTATTGACTGACTGTGGATCTGATGGGACAAACTCCCAACTAACTTCGACTGAATAGAAAGTACTGAAACTGATAAAATAATTGAGATAAATAAACCATGTCCTCAAAATAGAAGGACTCACTACTGCTACGTCTGGTAATCTAGAATGTCTATACGCAATCTGGGAACTGAGCGTCCAAACCTATGATATGATGCATCATAGCCAAAAAATGGGTATGCAATCAGTACTTTGAATGTACTGGTATGCTAAATGAGGTAGGTTGATATGCATGATTTCATGTACAAGAGTAATAACTGACTGAATAAATAGCATAAAGTACTAAATAGAATGCATGAAATCTGTAAATACTGAGAATGCATGACAAAGCATAAAACATATTCTGAATATAATCTTTAAACTGAAATAATAAGTACTGATAAATGAATAACTGATATTTGTAAGCTATGGTCAAGCAAAACTGAAACTGAATTACTGAGCTGAGTACTAGATTGAAATTGTGGGAGATATCATCTAACTAACATGCCCCAATAAGCAATTCGGAGTCCAATCTATAACCCTAATTGGAAGGGTGTCAGTAACGTGCCACGGGTACTAACACTCGCTATGTGGATCTACTAATGTACTGTCCTGAAGGACTAAGGGTGTCAAGCCTAAACTAACGGGTGACCCCTGGGAGGTAGTCAATCCTGAACTGACAGGTGACTCCTCAAATGCTATGCTGGCTACATATTTCTTGAGTACGGGGACTGCTACTAATGACTCTGCCTAACTGACGAGGAAGTTGTCATCCCAGCACTCGCACGGTTGTAAGTCCTACTCCCAACTGAACTGACTCAGAATACTAAACTTTTTTAAGTTAAGCTAATCATGATAACTGACTGAACTAATACTGCTCATAACTAGTATGAAACTATTCTGAAGATACCTAGGCTAGGTAAACAACTAAGTTTTTGGGTATTCTTAACCCCTATGATGTAGCTATAATAGCAAAATAGTACCAAAATTTGGGGACATAATATGAATACATTTATTCAAAATTTATTCTTGTGGTCATTTCATCAAACAATTGATATGCATAGTGCAAACTAAGTATGGGAATAGTTTAAAGCTGCAGTAATAGCATGATTTCAACATCAACATTACTAATTATGGTTTGAATCAGCAATTAACATTATTCAAATATGTGGGGTTTGATAACAACTACAATTTCATGCAAACATGATATAGAGTTTCAATTCATGGAAATTCATGGTTAAAATCACAATTAAAAATCACCATTAGTTGTAAAGGTCACAACTTTGAATTTAAAATTAGATACGTTGGCTACATGAGTGAAAGGGACCCACGGATAAACATTTAACATACCTGGGTTGATAAATTCATTAGAGTTCTTGGAGGTTTTCTTGAGAATTGATCTTGAATCTTGAAGGCGAACGTTTGTTCTTAAAAGAGGGATACTTTAATTTCGAGAAAATATTGAAGAAAATGAGCAAATAATGCTTTCTTGGGACTTAAATCCATGTTTTGACTAAATAAGGTGAAGGGAAAGGACTTAAATGCCCTTGGAAATTAACACTCAAAACTAGATTGGAAATCCCTATTTTGGCCTTCGGCGCGATGCGGTGTAATCGCGTCGGGCCACTGGAAAAAGGATAATCCTTATTTTGTCCAACGGCCCAACACGGTGCTATTGCGTTGCACCACTAGAAATAGACAATCTTGATTTGGCACCTTGGCGCGATGTGGCACCATTACAGTGCCCCACAAATGTGACTTTTCCCCTTGGTGCAATGCGGCATTTCGTGGTGGTCCATTGAAAAAAGACGAACGTGATTTTGGCCATCTCCGCAATTCGGCCTTATCACATTGGACTACTATTTGGTACTTAAAGTGCCATTACTTCTCACCTGAGTATCGAATTTAGGCAAAATTGGTATCGTTGTCAAGATAATTCAATTTCCTATCATTCCTAATTATATGGTTATATTTATTCCTTAAATTTTGAACTTTGTATTTCATTCTCTAAATAGACGGTGAGGATGACATCAGCTGTGAATGAGGATACTGTGCTTGCACCCACTACTATGGCTCTAGTAAGAAAATAAGGTAAGGGTTGAGGCCATGACAAAGGTAGATAATGAAATAGAACACCAACTACGAGATGTCCTATAGATGTATCTCCTGGGCCAAATGCTAAGTTTATGGGTGAAACTTATCAAGCATAGGGAGTGAGGCTTGCTCGGTTCTATTGGGTTTCATAGCCACCTCATACTGCAGGATACAATGGTTTAACTTAGATGGTATAACTCAATTAGGGGCTCTACTAATCACTCTTGAGGGATCTCAGACTAGAGATAATGTCCATCTGCCAAAATAGGTACTAGTTCAAGGTTTCTAGACTCTTAGGGAATATACAACTATAACTATGTCTCCATACATTAATACTTTGCTAGACAAACTTGTTGTTCCATATATTGTGCTTAGACTAATAAAATAGTTTATGAGTAGAAATGGATTAATAGGTTTATGAGATTGGGTCGTCCTTTGTTTACTTGTGTATCTTAGAAGGATGCGTATACGATTCTATGTTTAGTTTTAAGGAGAGGTTGCATAACCTCTGTTTTGTCCAGATCTTATCTTGGATTTACGCCAATGAGTTCCCATCTTATGACATAGAAATAGTTTTCTAGGATTTTCTTGAGAGGAATGCTCCTCACAATATTAGAAAAAGGCTTAGAGATAAGTTTAATGACTTTCAGTAGGGTACCATGACAATTATTGAGTATGAGACTAGATTTCATATCATATCCATACTGTAACGCCCCGAAAATGGGTCCCAAAGTGTCACACGGTGCTTAAGGCTACAAGTAGCCCCAAGCTAACCCTTTGAGCCATTTTTCTACCATTCAACACTTATCTCAAGGTCTTTATAATCAAAACATCTAAACATCATCAATGCTGTCATACTGCAATACGAATGAAATACGAAAAGTAACAAAATACGACATCTCTGACAAATCTGATCAATCTGATAATCTAGCCTGACAAGACTCTACTAAACTGTATATCAATGAGCCATTGGGACAGACCCCAACTGACCCGAACTCAAGAGATAAACTAAACAACTCAAAGTAAATGAGGAAATCTAAATAACTAGTCCTCGGATCATGAGGACTCACCACTGCAGGAAAAGTGGATCAATATGCTCGATGAATCTCGATCAAGCCTGGAACTGAGTACCTGAACCTACATTATAGGGAAAATATAGCCCATGTACGAATACGTGGGTTAGTACCTGGAATATGGACCGAGTATATGGGGGTGTATGAAAGTTTCAGAAATCATACATCATAAGTATTCATAGAAAACATGAATGCTACAACAAGTGACTCACATAGCTCGATTAAAATCATTATAAGTATGGATGTGTAATATATGTAAAGTAAAACACGTAAGTCATCATATAAATCTCAATTCATTTTAATCTTAATTACAATTCATCAAAGCAATCAAATCTCATGACAAATCTCTTTAGAACATATAGTCTTTAAATCTTTCGAAAACAATGACTTTCTCAAACTCAATCTTTCAAGCAATTATATTTTCATCTCAGATAGAAGAATACACACATACTGGGAGTCTCTTACAACCAACATAAACCCTGTGAGCTACATTGAGTCCAACGTTCTACCCACGTTGGGGAGAGTCTCCCTATTCCTTTCCATCGGAGTAGGACTTTAAATCATCAATTCAAATACTAGTGATCACTATATAAATCAGCCTCAGGCCACGTAGTTCTAGGGAAGTACGAAAATAGCTATACCTCTTGTTTGATGCTAAAGACTACTCTCGAACTTAGCTCAAATCTTTTCAAAAGAAAATCCACTAATAAACAGTTCAACAATTCACAACAGGAGCCATCTTGCTACATTTTTCATTATAATCAATAAAAGTGGATTTGTTTTCTCATCTCAGGTTCAAAAAAACTCTTTTTTACGATCGAAAGGTCAAAAATTCTTCATCATCTCAAATCATTCAAACTCAAAGTGTTTGTAACACATGATTTCTCAAAAACAACAATCTCAAATAGAGTTCAAAACTCATGTCTCAGTATCACATTAAAACTTATCAAGATTAAAGATTTACATCATAAACATATATAGATCCTTTCAAAATCTGGAAAATTAAGTTATAAGGCACAAAATATCATCATTCTCATATAATTCCTCTTTTAAAATATCAAAAATATCATAATATCGTGATAATCAATATAGGATATAAGTTCATGCTTCAAAATCATAGTAAAACATATGAACTCCAAAACTTCGTAAAAGAAAGTGTTTTTGGGCACAAGAACGAAAGAATTCTTGTTGAAAAACCCCACCTACCTCAAAATTGAAGCCTTTGAGCGAACTTTCTACTCCGACACGCTATTCACAAGATTGTTATGTGTTTCTTGTAGCCCTCGGAATAAGGATTTTGAATATCCAAAAATTATAGAAAAGCTACGGTTAGTTTTTGATTTATTTGGGTTCTCAAGTTGAAACCCTAATGGAGTTTCTTGACCAATTTTTTGATGAAAGTGAAAGGTTTTTGGATAATTGGGGTTAAATCCCATGTTATAGACATATATAGGGGTGTTTTTGTCACTTGGAAGTGAGGTATGTGGCGCACAACCCATGGCAGATCTTAAGGTGTATGTCACACACCTTATGGCAGACATTTAAGTGTGCCTCGCACTCCCAATTGCACATATTTGATTGGGCGGCGCATTGCCCATCGCACACCCTTACTGCCTCTCACAAAAATGGGCATAACTCTTTGCTCGGGAATCGGATTTTTGCGAAATTGGTATCGTTGGAAAACTAATTCAATTATATACAATTTCATCGGTCTTGGGATGAAAAATTCCATGTATATTAAGAGATATACACATTTGAAGTTGACCTTTGTAGAATCGAATGTCAAGCTTTGGATGAATCAATAGGTCTTAGCTCAACTTTGTTCTAGGTCATTGCTATGAACATTTTTCACTTCTAAACTACTCCATAGACTAGGATAATGATCATGAAACTTGTATTTACATTCAACTCTTTTGGATTAGATCTTAGACTCGTAAGATCGACGGTTAGAATTTTATCATAAAAATACGGGGTATTACATTATCTACCCCTTGGGAGCATTCGTCCTCGAATGATGCTAGATATGCCAAGAATACTTAGGAAACAAAATTATACAGCTGAGACAACCTACCAACTCACCTCCACATCATTCTAAACTCCAAATACAATATAGAATACATAAATTCTTGAAATAACAGCTGACCAATAAGAAATAACAGCCGAACTGCTGCAATTTTGAACATAAAAGGCATGATTTAGAGAAAAATGGTACCTTCGGCTTGATCAGAGCTTGCGAAAAATAGGTGTGGGTACTTGGATCGCATATCTGCCTCGGTCTCCCAAGTTGCACCCTTAACCGATTGGTTTCGCTATAACACCTTGACCAAGGGAACTTCTTTGTTCCTTAGTCTTCAAATTTGGAAATCAAGGATCTCAACAGGGATCTCATCGAAGGAAATTCTACTTTGAACCTCATCACTCACAGAAGAATCCATTACCGTGGAATCACTAATATGCTTTCTAAGCATGGAAACATGGAACACCGGATGAACAACAAACAACTTCGAAGGTAACTCAACCTCACAAGCTACCTTACTAACACGGTTAAGAACTCTGTAAGGGCCAACATAATGGGGACTAAGCTTCCCCTTCTTTCTGAATCTCTTTACCCCTTTCATGGGCAAAATCTTCACATACACCAAGTCACCAACCTCAAACTCAAGGTCTTTTCTCCAAACATCCGCATATGACTTCTGATGACTCTGAGCTGTTTTCAACCTATCCCTAATCAACTTGACTTTTCCATAGCCTCAAATACCGAATTAGGACCACTCCCAGTAGCTTCACCCACCTCAAACCAACCTGTAGGTGATCTATATTTTCTCCCATACAAAGCCTCAAACGGGAACATGCCAATAATAGAATGATAACTATTATTGTAAGAAAACTCTATCAATGGTAAATGCTCATTCCAAATCCCCTTAAAGTCAAGAGTACATGCTCTCAACATATTCTCTAAGGTCTGGATGGTCCTCTCAGCCTGACCATCTATCTACAGATGAAAAGCAGAACTCAAAAGTACTTAGGTACCAAGACCCTTCTGAAAAGCTCTC
Organism: Capsicum annuum; assembly: GCF_002878395.1. NCBI lineage: Eukaryota > Viridiplantae > Streptophyta > Magnoliopsida > Solanales > Solanaceae > Capsicum > Capsicum annuum. The sequence goes on along the minus strand of NC_061115.1, from coordinate 155,409,643 downwards.
CAGAACTGCGAAGTGAACTGAGTACCCCTATCCGAAATGATAGACAGGAGAACTGCATGCAATCTGACTAACTCCCAGATGTATAATCTAGCGTAGTCCTCAGTAGTATAAGAAGTGTGCATAGACAAGAAATGCGCAGACTTTGTCAATCTATCAATAACAACCCAAATGGAATCATGATGGCATTGGAAAGGGGGTAAACCGATCACAAAGTCCATGTTTATCTTTTCCCACTTCCGAATGGGAATACTAAACTTCTGCATCATACCACTAGGTCTTTGGTGTTCTACCTTAACCTGTTGGCACGTTGCACACCTAGCTACAAATGTTGCTATATTTTTCTTCATGCCACTCCACCAATAGATTTCCCATAAGTCGCGGTACATCTTGGTGGCACCAGGATGAATAGAATACCGCGCCCCGTGTGCTTCAGCCATGATTCTCTATCTCAGATCATCAACATTCGAAACACATAATTTATCCTGCAATTTCAACACACCATCTCCTCCTTGGGAGAAAACATTCACCTTTTGGTCCTTGACTGACTCCTTCAATCTGACCAAACTAGCATCTAAGTCTTGCTTCTTCTTCACTTCCGAAACTAAGGAGGATTTGGAACTACTTTGAACCCCTATACTACCTTCAACAGAGTCAAACAACTTAACCTCCTGTCTAGCCAAATGGTGCACATCACGAGCCAACTCTTTTTTACCCTCTTCAATATGCGAAACACTATCCATAGATACCCTGCTAAGGGCATCCGCCACCACATTGGCCTTTCCTGGATGGTATAACACACTTATGTCATAATCTTTTAATAGCTCTAACCACCTTCTCTTCCTAAGGTTCAACTCCCTCTGGGTAAATACATACTGCAGACTCTTATGATCAGTGAAAACATCACGATAAACACCATACAAATAGTGTCTCCAGATTTTCAGAGCAAACATAACAACAGCTAACTCGAGATCATGGGTGGGGTAATTCTTCTCATGGGGTTTTAACTGTCTAGAAGCATAAGATAAACTTTACCCTTCTGCATCAGTACACAACTTAAACCAACTCTCAAAGCATCACAGTAGACCACAAAACCATCAACTCCCTCAGGCAAAGTCAAAATAGGGGCTGAAATAAGTCAAGTCTTCAAATCCTGAAAACTCTTCTCACAAGAACCAAACCACAAGAACTTCACTTTATTTTGGGTCAACCTAGTCATGGGAGACGCTATAGAGGAGAAACCTTCAACAAAATGACAGTAATAGCCAGCTAGACCCAAGAAACTTCAAATATCGGTCAGAGAGATAGGTCTAGGCTAGTTTTTAATAGCTTCGATCTTTTGGGGATCAACTCTAATACCCTTGAAAGAAATGATATGACCCAGAAAAACCACTGACCTTAACCAAAAATCATACTTTCTGAATTTGGCAAACAATTGATGGTTTCTAAGGGTTTGCAAGGCGATTCGGAGATGATCTACATGTTCATTCTTACTATGGGAATACACAAGAATATCATCTATTAATACAATGACAAACATATCGAGATATTTCCTGAACACTCGATTCGTGAAGTCCATGAAAGCTACTGGGGCATTTGTCAACCCAAAAGACATAAAAAGAAACTCAAAATGACCATAGCGAGTTTGGAAGGCTATTTTTGGGATGTCAAACTCCCTTACTTTGAGTTGGTGATAGCCAGATGTAAGGTCTATCTTGGAAAAATAGGTTTCACCTTGCGACTGGTAAAACAAGTCATTAATTCTCGGGAAGGGATACTTATTTTTGATAGTGACTTTATTTAGCTGACGATAGTCAATGCACATACGCAAAAAACCATCTTTCTTTCTCACAAATAAAATAGGAGCACCCCAAGGAGAAACACTGGGCCTTATGAAACCCTTATCTAACAAATCTTTGAGTTGCTCCTTCAACTCCTTAAGTTCTGTAGGTTCCATACGATAAAGAGGAATAGAAATAGGCTGAGTACTGGGAAGAAGATCGATCCCGAACTCTATCTCTCTATCAGGAGGTATCCCTAGGAGATCTTTTGAAAAGACATCCGGAAACTTATTGACAATGCTAACTGATTGGATAGTTAGAGTCTCAGACTTAGTATCCTTGATTCTAACCAAATGATAAATGCACCCTTTGGAAATAAGTTTTTTGGCTTTGAGATATGAGATAAAATGACTCTTAGGAATTACAGAACTCCCAGACCACTCAATCACATGCTCATTAGGAAGCTAAAACTTGACTACTCGGGTACGACAATCAATAGAGGCATAACAAGAATGAAGCCAGTCCATACCCAAAATGACATCAAAGTCCACCATGTCTAACTCAACCAGATCAGCAAACATAACTCAATAAAGGACTATAACAGGGCACTTTCTATACACTTGGCAGCAATCGACTCACCCACTAGGGTAGAAACTAGGATAGGCTTAGGAAGATTTTTAGGACTCATTTCAAAATTCACAGCAACCAGAGGTGTAATATAAGAAAAACTGGACCCAGGGTCCAACAATGCATAAACATCAGATTGAAATATATGGAGCATACCAGTGACAACATCGGGAGAGTCCTCCTACTTCTGGCGAGATGGTAAAGCATACAACGGTTCTGGCACTGACCGCCAGTGGTGCTAGAAGAGATGCCCTGAGTTGGGGCTGGGTGAGTCACCTGAACTGGGGCACTATCAGTCTGAGTCTAAGGGCGATTATCACGATGCCCTTTCCTGGCGTGTGGACTCTCCCTGAGTTTTTGACCCATGTCACGACACCCAAAGCAACCTCTATTCACTCCCAAACACTCACCCGAATGGACCCTACCACACTGGGTACACGGAGGATAAGTTGTCTTACTACCAACACTAAACTAGGACCTGAATACATATGACCTTCTACTCTTCTCCTGCCTACCTCTAGGTGCGGGAGCACTAGCTGATGATGGTGTTGGTGCTGAGGAATGATTTTGAAACTGAGGGAGGTCCCCTTCCTATGATCTAGTCTAACCATATCCGTGCTGCTCGGAACTAGCTCTCTTATTGCCTCTTATTCTATCCCTCTATTTGATCTTGTCTGCTTTAATCTATTGGGCATGTGTCATTAGTTGGGAAGGTTCATCTCACTATTAAGTATAGCATATCTACAATCCTTAACAACATAGCTCGAGACTCCTATCACAAATTTACTTATACTGGCTTGGTTATCAGCTACTAAGTCAGGATCATATTTGGCCAACTAATTGAACTTCAAGCAGTACTCTTTAACAGTCATAGAGTCCTACCATAAGTTCATAAACTTCTCTACCTTTGCCTCTCTCATCTCCAAAGGAAAAAACTTATCCAAGAATGCATCCTGGAACTCTTGCCAAGTCATAGGGGTAGCATCCTTACCTCTACCCTTCCTCCAAGCAACAACCCAATCATAAGCAAGGCCTTTCAACCAATATAATGCTAACTCCACACTATGCTCCTCAGAAATATGCATCACCTAAGAGATCTTTCTCACCTCCTCAAAGTACAACTGTGGATCCTCCTCTGGCCTGGACCCATAAAATTTTGGCGGGTTCATTTGCATAAAATCGCGAATCCTAGAAGCATCTGAATTACCTCCCTGCTGCTGTAGAACCGAGGCCAGGTTGGCCTCAATATTCACAGTAACAACTTAGGCTAGTGCCTAAAAGGCTGCTCGAAATTTGGCATGGGACACATTTTTATTTAGTGGTTCAGCAGGCTTAGGTTGCTAACCGGCATTATCTTTTCTAGGTCGGTGAGGAGGCATATTCTGAAGGAAAAGAACCCGAATCAATAGCAGAGAGAGACAGGTAAGCATGATGAACTTCTAAAAGAAAGAAAAGACCTTTTTTCCCAAAATATCTCATAGCCTCTTGCTCATAGATATGGCGCACTACACACCGATGATCAAGACTCTACTTAACGTGGCTTATCAGATTCCCTAAGACTCCTTAAACCTTAGGCTCTGATACCAAATTTGTAATGCCCCAAAAATGGGTCCTGAAGCATCACATAGTGCTTAAGGCTACAAGTAGCCCCAAGCTAACCATTTGAGCCATTTTTCTACCATTCAACACTTATCTCAAGATATTTATAATCAAAACATCTAAATATCTTCAATGATGTCATACTGCAATACGAATGAAATACGAAAAGTAAAAAAATATGACATATCTGACAAATCTGATTAATTTGACAATCTAGCCTGACAAGCCTCTACTAAACTGTATATTAATGAGCCATTGGGACAGACCCCAACTAACCCAAACTTAGGAGATAAACTGAATAACTCAAAGTAAATGAGAAAATCTGAATAACTGGTCCTCGGATCTCACCACTGCAGGAAATGTGGATCAATATGCTCGGAGAATCTCGATCAGGTCTGGAACTGAGCACCTGAACCTACATTATAGGGAAAATATATCCCACGTAAGAATACGTGGGTCAGTACCATAGAATATGGACTTAGTATATGGGGGTGTATGAAAGTTTCAAAAATCATACATCATAAGTATTCATAGAAAACATGCATCCTACAACAAGTGACTCACATAGCTCAATTAAAATCATTATAAGTATGGATGCATAATATATGTAAAGTAAAACACGTGATTCATCATATAAATCTCAATTCTCTTTTATCTCAATTCCAATTCATCAAAGCAATCAAATCTCATGGCAAATCTCTTTAGAATATATAGTCTTTAAATCTTTCAAAAATAATGACTTTCTCAAACTCAATCTTTCAAGCAATTATATTTTCATCTCAGATAAAAGAATACACACACACACTGGGAGTCTCTTACAACCGATATAAACCCTATGAGCTACATGGAGTCCAACGTTCTACCAACGTTGGGGAGATTTACCCTATTCTTTGCCATCGGAGTAGGAACTTAAATCATCAATCCAAACACTGGTGATCACTATATAAATCAGCCTCAGGCTCACATCCTACGAGGGCACGTAGTTCTAGGGAAGTACCAAAATAGCTATACCTCCCGCTCGGTGCTAAAGACTACTCCCGGACTTAGATCAGATCTTTTCAAAAGAAAATCCACTAATAAATAGTTCAACAATTCACAATGGGAGCCATCTTGCTACCCTTTTCATAATAATCAATAAAAGTGGATTTCTTTTCCCATCTCGGGTTCAAAAACACCTCTTTTCATGACCGAAAGGTCAAACCTTCTTCATCATCTCAAATCATTCAAACTCAAGGTGTTTATAACACATGATTTCTCAAAAACAACAATCTCAAATAGAGTTCAAAACTTATATCTCAATATCACATTAAAACTTATCAAGATTCAAGATTTACATCATAAACATATATAAATCCCTTCAAAATCTGAAAAATTCAGTTGTAAGGCACAAAATATCATCATTCTCATATAATTCTGCTTCTAAAATATCGTAATCTTGTGATAATCAATATAGGATATAAGTTCATGCTTCAAAATCATAGTAAAACGTATGAAATCCGTAACTTCGTAAAAGAAAGTATTTTTAGGCACAAGAATGAAAGAGTGTTCTTTTTGAAAAACCCCACATACCTTAAAATTGAAGCCTTATAGCAAACTTTCTACTCCGACACGTTATTCACAAGATTGCTATGTGCTTCTTGTAGCCCTCCGAATAAGGATTCCGAATATCCAAAAATTATTGAAAAGCTATGGTTAGTTTTTGATTTATTTGGGTTCTTAAGTTGAAATCCTAATAGAGTTTATTGACCAAAAAGTGAAAGGGTTTTGGATAATTAGGGTTAAATCCTGTGTTATAGACATATATATTGGTGATTTTGGCACTTAAATCGCACACATTTGATTGGACGGTGCATTGCCCATCGCACACCCTTACTGTCTCTCATAAAAATGGGCATAACTCTTCGCTCGGGTATCAGATTTTTGTCAAATAGGTATCGTTGGAAAGATAATTCTATTATATACAATTTGATAGGTCTTGGAATAAAAAATTATATGTATATTAAGAGATATACATATTTGAAGTTGACCCTTGTAAAATCGAATGTCAAGCTTTAAATGAATCAATTGGTCTTAGCTCAAATTTGTTCTAGGTCATTGCTATGAACATTTTTCACCTCTAAACTACTCCATAGACTAGGATAATGATCATGAAACTTGTATTCACCTTCAACTCATTTGGATTAGAACTTAGACTCATAAGATCGACGGTTAGAATTGTAGCACAAAAATATGTGGTATTATACATACATTCCTTGATGGGTACTTCTATAATAGAGTAATAGGTCAAAGAGTTTGTGAAATTATTGATCACTCATATTCAATTTTGTACCACACATTTAGTGACTACTTGGGCCAGTTTTCAAAATATTAAAGACCATAATAAGAGTATCAAGGGTATATGTCGCAATTACTAGGGAGGCAGCGGCAAGAAGGTCCACAAATAGGGTGGTTTTAGTGGTTCTTGATTCTAAGGTAGAGAATTATTAGGTAGGTGTTTATGCTATAAAATTATTAGGCTAGTTCAACCATCGTTATATATTACTTATGGTGGATATTCGAGGTCTAGAATATTGGGTGGTAAGATTTTGGCTCAGATGTTCATAGGTTCTTATTTTTGGTTTTTAGTTCATGGTAGTCATACGAGCCAGTCCATCAGCCTACTGTAGTTAATGGATGATTTGATTTTTGATATATTGGTTATTATGTTCAAGAGTATCCTAGAAATAGTTAGGGCTATCCACAATAGAATTGTTCGATACAGACTTATAGGATACCGACACCACAGGCCAGAGGAGGTGCATAGTTTGCTAAAAGTAGATCTCGGGTTGTCAAGGGTGGATCTTAGGTGACTTGTAGTGGTGGAAACAAAGATAATCAGTTCTATGACAAACATTGTTAGTGTTTTGAATTCCTATGTAGACCGATGATTGAGGCCTTTACGATAGTTATCATAGGCATCATCCTAACTTGCCATTGACCTGCTTCAGTATTATTTGATCTTAGATCTACTTCTCATATGTATCTGTATATTTTTATTTGGGTACTGATTAATTGTATATGTCACTTGATGTGCTTATACATGTTTCTATTCTGATAGGTGATCATTAGTGGTGGATCTGGTATACAAATCCTATGTTGTGACCCTACCAAAATATGATACTTGGGTGAGTTTTATTATTCTAGACTTGGTAGATTTTGATGTAATTTTGTGTATGGATTGGATCTCCCTATATCATTCTATCGTGGATTGCCATGCTAAGATGGATACCTTAGTTATGCAAGGTTTACTAAGGTTGGAGCGGAAAGGTACTCTAGGTTCATATCTTAAGGGAGTTATAGCCTTTCTTTGGAATCAATGATTAATAGAGAAGGTATGTCTATATTATTACGCTTATATGTGTGATACTAGTGTTGACATACCTTATTTGGAGTCAGTGAGGGTGATTAGAGAGTTTATGGATGTATTTAATTTTTAATTTTCAAGGCATTCCTCCAAATAGGAATATCAATTTTGCTATTGACTTAGACCCGAGGACTAAGCCCATCTCTATCCCTCCCTATAAGACGACTCTGCCAGAGTTGAATAAATTGAAGGACGAGTTATGAGATCTCTTCTGTAAGGGGTTTATTATGCCTAGTGTTTCACCTTAGGGTTGTCTAGTGTTGGTGTAGTTTATGAAAAAGAAGATGGGTCTATGCTCATATGTACCAATTAGTTGCAGTTGAATAAGGTGACTGTCATGACACAAATGGTCATGAGTGGCACCCATGCTAACTCTTCGGTGGGAGAACCATCTAACCAACCCTTAACAAACTAAATAATACCTTCCAAAGACACTTTCTTCAAATACTTACCATTAACTTACAAAAATATAATATTAAATAATTGAATTAAGTACTAACTTAGTTATTATCAGTAACAAAAATAGATTGTGTAATGTATCTCTAATTATTACAACCCTCGGGACCTAAAAGTCAGCGTACAAGAACATCTAAATAGTATCCAAAAAAATTGTTTAAAATATCATGAAAATACTAAGATAGAAGTGCCTTAGTCCTAAACTAAAGGATATAAACAATATAAGAATGATCCAGCAGATGCCCAAACCTGTTGCTCATCCTTGAATTGGTATCTGAAATCACAAACTAGAGTCGAGGTCTAATCTGAAATGCTGGAAAATGCTTTACTCTCCAATAAAAAAAGATCACAGGTAGTATTATCACAACAACTAAATACTGGTAGAAATCATCGTCTGACTCAACTCAAAACCATAAAAATAATTAAGTTAAATGCAAGTAACAGTGTAAAAAATATAGCTTACAATTAATTGACAAACAATACGCTCATAACACTTTATATCATTAGGAATACAAGTATACAAGTACATCATTTACACATGGAAAAATTCTTTAACAATGGTAACCATAGAATTTACATATTCTTAAATGAAATGATGATTTCATGGATGCATAATGTACACACCAACTACAATCAGTAAAGACACTAAAATATGACATGTAGAGGACAAGCTCAACCATGTACTAGTACCATCGTGGTACTCGATCTATTAGAAATGTTGATGTGACATTTGACCCATATAATAGTGCCAGCGTGACACCATGTCCATATATCATCTAAATGCCATCTCAAAATTGTATGTTAAAGTATGATACAAAAAATAATTACAAGTAATCCCCAAAATAAAATCACAAAAACTCAACTCACATATAAGCATAGAGACAAGTAAGTCTTTACTTTAATTAAACCAGAACCTAATTCGATTCCTTGCTTGTAATGATTTAATTGCCACAAACTTCCCTTCATTTCAATACCCTATTCTTGATCTATAAACAACAATTACTCAATTCTTAACACAATATTTCACTCTTCTAAACGTTAGGAACTCAAATTTATTACATTAACCTATGAATTTTCCATAATTAGTCATCTTAGGTTTTCCAACTTTTGAAACCCTTGAATTCGAAAAACTTTAGCATTAAAATCAAGAATTCTACCATAGGAAGTGTTTGCTAACACCCAAGATCAACAACAACTGGAAATAAACTACCCCCCCCCCCCCCCAATTTCCACCAATTCATAATTTAGGGATAACCTAGAAATTCCACCATGATTATGAATCTTGATATTTTTATGAATTTAAAGGTGTAAGTCAAGTTTAGAATATACAGAAAGCTTACCTCCATATATGAAGACCCTGAAAACCTAAGAAACTTGATCTCTGCTAAGTCCTTGAAAGTTTTTAGAAAAATGGGAAGGTAAAATAGGTTTTTTGATTATAAAATCTTGAATTTTGCATTTTCACCGCTGTAACGGAGGATCTACCACTGCAACAGCCCTCTGGCCAAATAGTCTACCATAGTAGATATGATTTTTCTTCTCCGGTGGTACCTCTATGTTATTACTTTCATCGCTGCAGTAAGCCAAGAGTAGTAACTCAGGATATGGTCCGAGTTCTGGTCACTCCACAACACACTTCTTAACATTCAATATTATGAACTAACCCTTTATGATAATCATTATAATTAGTACTCTACTAACCTTTTTCACACACCAAAAATTGCTACAACCTCCTAAACTCATCCTCTAACACAAAAATCAAATTATAAAAACAAACCAATGCTCCAATAAATACCTGATTTCTCTATACCATCACATACTCAAAATAAGTATAAGTCTAGGCCGACCTTAAATTTTTATATTTTGGTCTAAAGAGAAACTAGACAAAGGTTTTACTTTTTTTTTTAGTGTAGTAACGATTTAGGTCATTACATTAGATATCAATTAACCTCTTATTCATCACCAAGTGAAAAAATTCCCAAAAAGATACAATAAACGTGTAAAGAAATACATGAGTCAATGAACATGTACAGATAAAGCTTATGAATATTCCCCTCTATCTCCCATATGACTTTCTCCAACAAATAGTTTCTTCACTGAACCTTCATAAACAAAATTACTTTAGTTCATAGATTTCTCACATCCCTATCCATGAAAGAAATTTGCTCATCTTATTAGTGAGCTCCTTGTGAAATAATTTCAAATATCAAAGAATGATGTAATCTCCATCCCATTCAAACTTTTTAAGCATGGACCAACTTCTCCTAGATGAAACTCTATTTCTCTGCCTACTCCTTTATTATATCAGTGCCCATAATTTCACCTTAAGAGCAACAAACAACTCAATCGGTGATCTACTATATAAATCTTTGAAATGATCTATGATAATACTGGAGTTGTAGTTATTGTTATAAAAAGATTCACACAAGGGTAAATATTGGTCCCATTGAGCACCAAAGTCCATCACATAAGCTTTAAGCATAGCTTTAAGTAACTGGATTATCCATTTTGACTGCCCATCAGTCTATGAATAAAAATTTTACTTAGCTAAATATAATACCCAATTCTGACTAAAACTTCTCCTAAAATGTAGAGGTAAACTATGTAGCTCTATCTAACATTATAGTAATAGGCAACCCATGAAGCCTCATACTCTCCTTTACATAGATATTAGCCAACTTGTCTACATTATAGTCCTCCATCACTAGACTAACATGTGTAGACTTGGTCAATCGATTAATGATCAAACATATGGATTTATAATTCTATAGGGTCTTAGGAAGACCAACTATCCTGCAATACATGTTCACTCATAAAAAATTGAATCTCAGGCAAAAGAGATGTCTTGAGTTGCTCAAAGACTATGAAATGAGACTTTTCTATCATACTGGTAAAGCTAAAGTGGTTCCTGATGCTCTTAGCAGGTTGTACATGGAAAGCTTATCTCATGCAGACCAAAAGAAGAGATATTTGGTGAAGGATACTCACTGTTTGGCTAATCTTGGAGTTCATATGTTAGACCCTAAAAATAGTGGTGTAATTGTTCAAGGGGTCGCAAACTCATCTCTTGTAGTGGAGATAAAGAAGAAGTAGATGTTAAATCCTTTTTTGATGTAAATAAAGAATGCTATGGGTAGGAAGAAGGTGAGATTTTTGAAATTGATAGTGATGGTATCTTGCGATACCAAGGTAGATTATGTATTCCCGTTGTTAATGGGTTGCAAAGAAAAATTAAGCTTATGATTCATATTATACTATTCATCCTGGTTCGATGAAATTGTATCATGATCTAAAGAAAATTTATTAATTAAATAACATGAAGCGGGATGTGGCCAATTTTGTAGCTAAGTGCATCGTGTGTAAGCAAGTGAAGGTGGAGCACTTGAAGCCTAGTGGGTTGACTCAAGATATTGAGCTACCACTATAGAAATGAGAGATAATTAATATGGATTTTTTATAGGTCTTTCATGGTCTCAACAGTTTGATTCAATTTGGGTCATGATGGATAGGATGACTAAGTCTGCTCACTTCTTACTGGTGAGGATAAATTAATTGTCTGAAGCTTAGGCCAAGTGGTTCATTGAGTAAATCGCAAAGTTGCATGGTACTTCTGTCTCCATCATATTTGATTTGGGTACCCAATTGTCATCTCACTTTTGGAGGTCATTCTAGTGAGGTTTGGGGACTAATGTAGCCCTTAGTACCTCTTTTCACCCGCAGATGGATAGTCAAGCGAAAAGGATAATTTAGGCCTTTGAAAATATGCTTCGAGCTTGTGTATTTAATTTTTATGGTAGTGGGGTTGACTATTTGACTATCATTGACTTTTCTTGTAACAACAGTTATCACTCTAGCATTGGTATGGCTTCATTTGAGGCCTTATATGGTAGAAAGTGTAGATCTCCAATTGGTTGGTTTGAGGTTGGTAAGAGTAAGTTATTTGGCCTTGATTTGGTCTACTAATCCATATAGAAGTTGAATGTTATTCGGGATAGACTTAAGACCACCCAAAGTCGCCAAAAGTCCTATGTGAATGTAAGTCAAAGGGAGTTGGAGTTCTGTATTTGTGATTGGGTATTCTTGAAGGTGTCCCTCGTAAAAGGGGTGATGCATTTTGTCAAGAAGGGGAAACTCAATCCCTATTATGTCAGTTCGTACTTGGTTTTGAAGAGGGTTGGTAATGTTGCATATGAGTTGGAGTTTCCTTCTAGATTAAGCCCTATTCATCCAGTGTTTAATATTTTCATGTTGAGAATGTCCGTGGGTGATCCATTAACGATTGTTCCTTTGGAGAAGGTAGGTATATTGTATTCCTTGTCTTATGAGAAAGTCCTGGTTGTGATTTTGGATTGGCAAGTTCATTGGTTGTGAACTAAGGATGTGGTTTTGGTAAAGTTTCTTTGGAGGAGCCAAAAGGTTAAGGATGTTACTTTGGAAGCCGAGGAGGACATGAAGTCCAAGTATCTGTTCTTGTTCCCCCTTTTCGAATAATCGTGTGTAAGGTATGAATATTACTTAATATTTTTGTATTTGAACTTTGTTGAAGAAAATTGTAAATTCCATGCCATCTTTATTTTCTGTCTTTGTTAAAGGTAAGTGTGGTTGTGTTTAGAGTCAAATCGATCTAGGAAATTCCTTATCCTATCATTCGAGGATGATTAATCCTAAGGAGAGGAGTATGTGACACCTCAGGATGTTGGTCCTTGAAAATTTCATAAATTTTATCCTACTTTCTTGACAATGACTTACCCCTATGACTCATAGGGTGTCTTGACCGGTCATGTTACCCTAGTCTTTAGGTTTCTTGTGAATGGTGCTTGTGTTGTTGTCTTGAGTATTACTTAGAGATATGTCATAGCGAATCTTGGCAGGTCCTAGGGACCCAATCATAACAAAATAAATAAGTATGTAGATAGGTTTTATTTTGAGTACGAGTGGCTCACTAAGAGTCATATGGACTTGTTATTATTCATTGGGTGCACATTGTAGGATGTCTAATATTTACCCAATTGGGTTCTGCAATGACTTCGACTGGACCCTGTGAGTCGTAGGGTCCCAATACAAGTTGTACTAGTTGAGTCGTAGGGTCACTGGTGTGTGGGTGTCCTGGAAACTGTCTTGGATACGACTCAAGGTGATGAGTACTAACAAGTTTATATGAGTCGTATAGCTGCCCGTAGTCATTAACAATGAAATTTTTGCTTTTATTTTTAGGGCACTTTGGACAATTCCCTCATTTACCTATTAAAACCCCACATCCATAAAAAACATAAGAGGGCTGTATTTCATCCTTAACGTACTCAAACATTTCCAAAATCTCCCCCAAGTTATCTTAAGATGTCATACTTAGGGTTTTCAAGAAGTAGGTCATCCAAGGTCTCAAGGGACACTTCCAAAACCTCTCTCAAGTTTTCTCAAAAAAGCCATACTTAGGATTTTCAAGAAGTAGGTCATACAAAGGATCAAGGGTTGAATTTCTTCCGTGAAACTTGGTATTTCAGGTATGTTACTCTTTCTTAATTATTAATTTACTAAAAGCATAAGTTTTAAAGTGTTGTTCATGAGATATTGGTGTTGATTTTGAAAATATGGGTTAGGGATTTTTGTATAACTATTATTTATGTGATGTTTCATGATTTTTCCTGCATGGGTTAGGTTTAAATGATGGTTTAGAAGTCAATTTGATGCTTGGGAATAGAATGAACTAGTGATTGTGATTTCCCAAACTTGTGACTTTTGAAGTGGTTATGACCCCAACCCCATATTGTAAAATTGTTTTAATTATGAAAAATATTGGAATTGAGCTATTCTTTAACTATTGCATTATGTTTTAGAATTGAACTTTATGGGGTTGTGTAATTCCCCAAGCTAACGAAAAATTAACCCAGGGGGGGTTGTGCCCAAAGTAAAGATAATTGGTGTGCCATATTGATGTTACCTTGCAAGGGTAGTTGATACAATGATACCAATAATATATGCCTAAATATTTATTGTGGTTCAATGAATGGGATTGTGTGATAAATTTTTTAACTAGGCTTTAATGAGTACTGCATAGCTGAGACGGGAAAGTAGTGGTCCCGAGGGACCCACACTGGAACCATAATTGCCAATACAGGTGTCTATATGACCGAGTTATTTGAGTCCCCCTTATTAATATAATTTGATTGGGAGGTTCAAGTCCCCTACATTTTATTACATGATTTGGTGCTCGTGTCACCTTGATATGCAGGGACGTTTGAGTCCCCCATAGTGTAATGTATAACCTCTAGTTCGTGCGGCCACACACACTTGGTCCCTACCAGCTGGGGTCGACCTGGGCCCATATAGTCCATGTGGGTAACTTTATATGTTATGACGGTTGAGCTAAACAACCCAGGATAAAGTTTTAAAGTGCATGTTAAGACTTTTTCCCTATCACGCATCTGATATAGATATTTATATGCATTGATTATATGTATTGGATTTGAATGATTTGAAATTGTTGATCACTGAATTATATTATCCTTATCCCTAAGTTACATACTAGTGTTCACCCCACTAACCATCTTCGTATGCTTTATCCATACGTGGTGAAGGAACTCACCGTACTTCTACTACTCATGCTTAGTGATTAGGATCCGGGATCAGCTAATGAGTTGACATTGAAGTGATGAGCTTCCATACTTTGAAAGTCTATATTTCATGTTTTGGTCTCTTATGTCTTTAACTGTTTAGACTTGTTTTTGGCTATTGTCGGGGGCAAGTCCTGATACTCAATTGATATTCAATTTTTGTTGGGGATTTGTTTGGATTACTATGGACTTGGGTGATGTTAGTTGGTTGTGTTGTCCGGTTGTTGATTTTTATAATAGAAGTGTCTTTTATTTCTTTGAATTATCTTATTATATGTTTGGAATTCATCCGAAATTAGAGATATCATGTTGTTTAGTTAGGTTCAAAAAGGGGTGGTCTCCGGTCCATGTGGGACTTGAGATGCTTGTCACGGCCATGCCCTAGTTTGGGTTGTGACACATATAATGTACTATTATGACCCAGTGAAACTGAAACCTAGAAGTTGGCTGCTAAGTCAACTATCTTACAGATAAAAAGATAGGAAAATACATCCAAATATGACCCAATTCCCTACAACCATGACATCTGATAATTCAGGCAGGCTACAAAACTGAAAATTCTAGAGGTGTATAACTATCAGTCCAAGAGAGATGATAATTAACCCTTGATTTTCCCCTATAGACACACACATAGATGAATGAAATAGCCAAAAAAGGATTTTTTGAATCAAAACACCTTGTATAAGTACTACTAAAATGACCCAATTTAAGGCCTTCTTTACCTCTGCATTTACCTCGCCTTGCTTTTTAATCCCTTCTACCATCTTTGTGAACATACCATTTCTTGAAAAATCTTTCCAGAAACAACAACCGGAAATTTTAGAACCTAAAGGTCTAAGTTTAGAACTTTTACAAAATACCTAATTTTATACTTCTCTGGAGTAATCAATTAGAGTGAATAACGAGATAAAACATGAAACTTGGCCTCACATGTTGCCATTGAAGAATTACTCTACTCAAGTATTATGAACTCATCCATCTTCTAGTTATGATAGGTAAGAGGAACTTACTTCTCAAGGAGCACATTCTGAAATTACGACCAAGTAAGTAGAGGTAAACCAACTCTACACTCAAAAAATACCTTCACCATTATTTGGCCCCCATATGCAACTGAATTATCACAAACACCACACCATACCTTTCCATAATTCCCATCTTATGTAGATGCTTGTGACTATCAATAAAGAACACAAATGTATCCTCTTATTTCTTACCATGAAACACTAGAGCTTTTATCTTTATGAACTTAAAATAGCCTAGGCTCATGATATTATCACTGCTCCCAATACCTATTAGGGAAGCACTTTTTAGAGACCACACCCATACAGGGCGCTACAACTGTATCACGCTGTAAGGCTAGGGAGTAAAATGCATGCACTACTGGAGTAACTACGCCAAACAAATTACTCAAAAATATCAAGACTTGTTGAATCAATTCCACAGACATAGGCACCTGAGTGGCCCCATTCTACATTAGCACCACGTATAAACAACCTACCTTTATTTCCTTCTCAACCATTACCTCTTCATTTTAGACTAAATCTAGATCATCCGACTATGAGGGAAGGGACAGTGATCTCTAGCTGGCTGGTCCTCTTCTTGATCGGGCTTTACCCTTATAAGGCAGCCATACGCCATCTCTTTTTAACACTTCTCCTACCATGAGACCTACCCTTAACCAAAGCTTCATCAATTGATGTTAGTGTACCTGCTGCTACGATAATTTTGACTATTATGCTCATGTAGAATAAGTATTAAACATCTACGAAATAAGAGTAATGTAGGTTAGATATCCATTGGAATCAAATACTAGTAGGAAAAAAAAAAGAGAAGTGTAATTGTTTTCCTAAAGCCCTATAGTCTTTCGAAGAAAAGTATAGACATCTCTCTATCGTTCCTCTAGACTATACTAGACCTTTTCTTGCATGACAAGATCAATGAACCCAATGCTCTGATACTATCTTTTTCATGACCCAAATAGTCATGAGGGGCTTTCCACTATAACTCTTCGATGAGAGAACCATCTAGCCTAATCCTTAACTAACTAAGTTAGATCTTCAAAAGTAATTTTCCTCAAATACTTACTAGTAACTTAGTAAAATACAACATTAAAAAGGTCAATTAAATACTAACTTACTTAATATCCATAAATAAAACTAGAGTGCATAATGTATCTCTACTTATTACAACTCTCGAGACTTGAAAATTACTATAACATCTAAACCATATCAAAAAACCATGTTTAAAATATAATCAAAATACTAAGAAGAGAAATGTCTTGGTCTTAAAACAAAGGACATAAACAATATACTCATGATCTAATGGCTGCCTAGACCTATTGTTCTTCATTGAATCGATTTCTAAAATCATAGACTAGAATCATCGTCTCGTCTTAAATGCTAGAGAATGGTTTACACTTAATAAGAAGAAAAGTACAGGTAGTATTAGTACAACAATTAAGTACTAGAAGACATCATCGATTGAGTCAACATCATATAAATAATCAAGTTAAATACAAATATCATGACCGAACGAAAACTTACAATTAATTTACAAACAAATAGACTAATAACACTTCATCTCATCAAGAATACTAGTATACAAGGACATCAGTTACACTTAGCAAGACTCATCAATAATAGTTACCACAACGTATACATATGCTCAATTGAAATCATTATTCTAAGAATGCATTATGTACACACATACTTGAGTCATATTGACTCTCAAATATTACTTGTAGGGCATAAGATTACTCCATGTACTAGTACTAGCATAGTACCTAATCTAATAATTATTTGTCGTGACACCCTATCCATATGTCATCTCAATACTATTACATAATCATATGTGAATGCATGATACTATCAAAAATCACAAGTAATGCACGAAATGAAATCACAAACACCCAACTTATATATAAGCATAGGGTCAAGCAAGCATTTATTGCAGGTAAACCATACCTTACCACAATTATTTACTTGTAACTACTTAATTTCCAAAAAGGTTGACCTTCTTTTTAATATTAAATCATTCTTGATATATAAACAATAATGAGATGGTTCTTGAGAATATTTCAATGGTTCTAAACATCAAGAACTCATTTTTATCAAATTAACCAAATATTTTTCCCTATTTCCTCCTCTTATAGTTTTCTACCCTTTAATCTTTTGATTTCAACATATTTTAACATCAACATTAAGAATTTCACCATACAAAGTATTTTACAATACCCTAGGGTCAATAACAACTAATAATAAACTAATTTCTTCAATAGTTCATAATTAAGGGCTAACCTCCAAATTATACCATGATTAAAATTTCTATGAGTTTAAAGGACTAATTTACGTTTATAATATAAAAGAATCTTACTTTCAAAAATGAAAACTCCAAAAACTAAATAAAATTGCCTCTAACTAAGAGGTTTGATGTTTCAAGAAAAATATAAGGGAAAATTTGGTTTTAAGGTTTTAAAATCTGAAATTTTGTATTTTCACAGCTGCAACGAGACCATCCCAAATGAGGTATCGCTGCGATGACAATTCTATAACTAGAATGACACTTCTACCACTACAGCAAGACCAAACTAGTAACTTGAGACTTGGTATTAGTTCTGATATTTTCATAACACACTTCTCAAAATTCTACATTTTGAACTAACCCATTCACGACAATCACTATAACAAAAGTTCTACTAACTCATTTTATGCATCATAAGTTACTACGACTATATAAACTTATATTCTAATACAAAATTATATAAAAACCATCTAAAAAAACTTTAATAACTACCAGATTTTCTTGAACCATCACACACTCCAAATAGGCCTATGTCTGGGACTAGGGGAAACAAGAAAAAGGTTTTACACTCTATTTTAGTGTAAAGAGTTTTTGATCATTATAGTGACCATACAGTATATCTACTATAATGTATTATTAACTTATTTGATCTGACTTAGGGGGAGTTTATATTTTCAAAGATTTAATTGGGGTTGGGAAATTATTCATTAAAGATTAAGGCTTTCAGATATCCCTAAAAACACCTTGAGGACTTGATATGGTCATTATGAGTTCTTGGAATGTTATATCATAATCAAGTCTACACCCTAATCAAGACATGATGTCTAAAAACACAAATAAGTCTCTTCAAATCTTTGGCATAGAATATTTGAGCATTTAATAGACATAAAGTGGATGGTAAAATTTAAAGCGTATACATAACTTTTAAAAAGAAACACAACTGAGAGTGTAGATCAAAAAATACTAAGCTTAAAAAGATTTAATGAACTATACTCTAATGTTAGTCAAGCCTGTATGTTTGAATAAAAAAATATAAAGGGACAAGTCCCTAAGATACCGATAAAACAAACCCTAAAATAATAAAAGAAAAGAGAAACTAAGTTAGGTCCCTAAATGAAAGGAATCACCAGTGCTAGAATTTAAACTGCTAATAACTAATGTTTGTGCATGAGAACGATCATCCGTTTCTACATTAAAAGAAAAAAAGTTATGTGGAAAGTGGTATATCATCAGTATGAAGAAGGTAATAACTATGTTCAAAGAAAAATATACAACTGAAAGTATAATCTTAGCATAACTTGAAGAAAAGAACAAATTATGAATAAACTTTTCTTAAAACCAGGAGGTTTTATTCCAAAACAATATTTTTGGAAAATAAAAAACAAGAAAACTATAGAACAAAAATTCATATATTTGTCATGATTCGAGAAAAGAAAAATGTGACTTTCATGAATGTAGACATCAAGATAAGATTAAATATGGTTAAAAGCCATACCTAGGGATTTCTAAAATATGTGTATCCGAAATAATACTATCTGAAATCATGGAATGAACATAGCAAGTAACATATCATATAAAACAGTCCGTATGTGATAAATATCAGAATAAAATCATAATAGATGAAATTCTAGTAAAAACGCATTCAAAGAAGAAGTAATGAAGTCATAAATCTATATAACTGAATTGAATTGTATCTGAAGCTGTATATATGAAAAATAAACATCATATATATATTTCTATAAATATCCAACTAAATTTAACATTGAAAAATCTAAGGTTCTATAAGTAGGAGTTTCTTATAGCCAACATGCACCATATAAGCTCCTGATGTACAAATTTACAATTCCTATTAGAGAGGGCTACCTTATACCTTGTCAGGGTATAAGACCTATCTATCTATCTACGGATTTACTAAATTATCCTTTAGGCGAACAACATCCGACATTGTTGTAAAATATCATCCTGCGATGGCACATATTTTTGTTATTTGGGTTATTATAAATTTTATCTTCTCAGAGATAACTAATCCTTCAAAATCATACACCTATATAGTTCAAAACATATTTTTTAAGATTATCTAGAAGCTTATCATGAGCGTTGATCAATATCTCTTTTTGAAACATCTCTTGTTGTGGAACAATGCTCAAATCTTCTATCTAAAATCATATGATATTTGTCTTTCTAAGACACATATTTAAAATCATGTTCATAACTTAAATCATGAAAAAATTTATATAACATGCATAACTTATAGATTTTCAAATATCTTTCATAGGTCACTATGGCTCTAAAATTCATACTTTAAAATATAGGCTTAAAGAAAAATATGTGAAGATCATGTCAAGGTATAAATCCCAACAAAGATACTCCTTTCAAAGCTTATAAGAAAATACAATATCCATAGAAACCATAATCATATGAAATGGGAGTTCAAGAAAATCATGAAATTTCCTTAAATAAAGATGGAATTTAAAGTGGATTTGTAAATCCTAACTAGAAACCTAATTTCATGAAAAATCATAATGTGTTGGATGTGAGAATGAAAGGAAATCATCATTAAATTCCTACACACTTATTTTATAAAGAATATTGAACTAAAGCTTTGAAAACTTGAGCTTGATGTTGAACCCTAGTCTTTTTGCTTGAAAGAAACTTGAGAGAAAATCCTTTACAGTTCCTAACTATTAGTGTGTAATAATGAGCAAGGAATCAATTACTTAACATGATATATTCCGTTGTAAGGATCAAAACATCATAGTTTTTGTATATTAGGGCCAATAATCTCATTAATACAACTATTGGATGTTTTTTAAAAATTACTAATTATGTTGACCTCATAGTTTGAAATCGTAGGTTGTACTATAAATCATGGCTCATGGATTGAGTTGTGGGAACTGAAAATTCTCCACTAAAATGCCTATAACATTTAGGAATGAAATTGGATTGAAAAATGGTTGGTGAAATGAAAAAAGTACTTAAAAATATTTAATTTGGTAGATATTAGGGAACATAACTCTTCATATTCTAGGAGTAGTTATCATTTAAAGTAAACCCTAGTAGAATCTTATACTAAAACTTAGTTTATAGAGGGGTTTCCAACTCGACCTTTTGTTAGGTACTTTTTTGACCTTAAATCATATCCAATACACTTGTTATACTTATGTTTACAGTTTTTGGTAGTTGACATGTCGTGGGATTGGGAAATAATATTGGAATGTGTCTACAAATACCATTTTTATCGAGTAGTAGAATTTTTTAGACAAGTTTCCATGGATGGTTCCATGGCTCGTGGTCTCATTCTATGATTCTTGACTCTACTTGTGGTATCTCGACTAATTTAAAAGATTGTTGGATCCATTCTACAAATGAATAGTATGAGTTGTGGTTTAAAACCATAGGTGTGAACCTTATGAAAATCTTAATTTTCAAGGATGTTGCAATATGCCCACCTTAGTATCATTTATCCTTGAATGAAGGATAGAGATGGGCTTAAGTAATAGGATATATAAACATAAAATAGTTTTTGGATTTAATTAGTGTGAATTAAAAATGGAGGGATGCAACCCTTCAAAGAAAAGACATACTGTTTTGAAAAAGGAGTGACTGTTCGGTCGTATGTGACTATTTAGAAAAGACATATTGTTTTGGAATGGATAGACATAACTATTCCAAAATGATACACCTTTCCATGAACCATTGCTTCCTTTCCGAAGGGGTATTTGATGGCTATAAAACCTGAACTTTTTTCCTCAGGTAGTATGAAAAATTTTTGCATTGAAAAAGACTCTTCTACTCCTAAAAAATCTTTGTGACCATCTATCATTGAGTTTATTTGAATAATTAGAAGGTTTGAGGTACCTCTACATTATAATTATGAGCCATTTTATCCATGGAGAAAAAATTTCACAACCTTGAGTACTTGAGGGGAATTAATTTTTTAAGGACAGTCCATGAATTCAAAGGATTTGGTTCTATTTCTTCTTCATCTTATTTCTTTGAATAATATACTTATTTGATAGTTCTTGAAGAGCTTGTGTTGAAGGTGTTAAAACTTTATGGGTGTTCTTGATATCAACTTGAACTTTTGTTGAAGTATTTATGCAAACATACAATTTTTTTATACCTGAAACAACAATCTGAAGAAAATAAACCCATAATATGTATAGTTTTTTTTTTTTATTTCTGGAGATAAAATCTTTAATATTTCTACTCCATTTGAACTTAGCAAGTGATTTGAAGAAATAAAATCTTTATCACAAGTTAAAGCTCATTCGGTTAACGATTGGAAGATATAAAAACTTCATCAATAAACTAGAAACAAGTGGTATTTATAGGTTGCTACGAACTTGTGATTAGTATAATATTTACCAAAAAAATAACTATCTTTTTGTGACAGGAAAAATAACTCTAGAAGTTTATTTTGATGGTGTGACAAGTGTGCCTGTAACTAATATTGCTACAACCAGTCGCACAAATGCGTTACCTACTATGGCACTAGCGGAAAACTCCAGAAAAATTTATAGAGTTGATTTCAAGAGGTGGCAAAAAAAGATGCTCTTCTATATGACTACCTTATGCCTTTAAAGGTTTATTTTAGAATATGCTCCAGAAATGCCCAAGAAATATCAGATTAGGAGAAATTCATTGTAACAGTGGTGTGGAAACATTCTTATTTCCTATGTAGGAATTGCATCCTAAGTGGCCTCTAAGATAATCTATACAATGTCTACAACATAATAAAGACATCTAAAGAATTTTCGAATACGCTGGAAAAGAAATATAAGGCTGAGAATGCGGGAACCAAGATGTTCTATGTTGCGCGATTCCTAGAGTACAAAATGATTGACAGCAAGACTATTGTTTCTCGTACAGGAGTTACAAGTCATCATCCATGATCTCTTTGTAGAAGGAATGAATTTAATGGATACCTTATTTAAAAATGCTAAAATGTTCGTAATGTTCACATAAACTTTCTTGTAGGTTTGGTTGTGAACGAGTCATTTCAAGTTGCTGCGATTATTAAGAAATTGCCACCTTTGTGGAAAGACTTCAATAACTACTTGAAATATTAATGAAAGAAGATGACAGTTTAATACCTCATTGTAAGGTTGCACATTAAAGAGGACAATAAAGTCGTAGGGAGGTAGTCTAGAGGAAATTTAATAATGAATGGAGCTAATATTGTAGAAGACAACCCCGAAAATTCAAAGAAGCGGAAGAAAGCTGGATAATAAAGTAATCATCCAAAGAAGAAATTCAAAGGAAAATGCTTTAATTGTGGCAAGATTGACCACAAGTCAACAGATTATCATATCCCACAGAAAGTCTAAAAGAAGGACCAAGCAAATATGGCTGAATCTAAGAATGAAATGGATGATCTGTGTGCCATGATGTCTGAATGTAACTTGGTGGAAATCCTCAAGAATAGTGGATGGATTCTAGTGCTACCCACCGCATTTGTGCAAATAAAGAGTTGTTTGTTGTTTTCGCTCTTGCTCAAAGCTAAGAGAATATTTATATAGCAAACTCTGCAACTACAAAAGTTAAAGAAATAGGGAAAGTCTGTCTAAAAATGACCCCAGGCAAAATGTTGACTCTGAACAATCTCTTGTATGTATCGGAGTTAAGGAAAAACTTTATTTTTGTATCACTTGTTGATAAAAACAAATTCAAAATATGTATTTGTTTCTGAAAAAATTGTACTTATTAAATAAGAAGTATATGTAGGAAAAGGCTACCTCACTGAGGGCCAATTTTAGATGAATGAAATGAATGTTCCAATCAATAAAAGTTCCATTTCTTTTTACTTGCTTGAGTCTAAAGATTTGTGGCCTGAACGATTAGGACATGTTAATTATAAAACATTGCGAAAACTGATTAACTTAGAAGTTTTGCCAAACTTTGAGTGCAATAAATCAAAATATCAAACGTGGGTGGAATCAACGTATACTAGCATCTGTATAAGTTCGATGAAAAGAATTCAAATCCATTGGACTTAATCTACACTGACATTTGTGATATGATGTCAACACCATCTCGTGGTGAAAAAAAGTATTTTATAACTTTTATTGATGATTGCACTAGTTATTGTTATGTCTATTTGATAAAAATTAAGAATAAAGCAATAGATGTATTTACGCAATATAAAACAAAAGTTAAAAATCAGTTAGAGAAAAGGATCAAAACAACAAGAAGTGATAAGGGTGGAGAATATGAATCTCCATTTGTCAAAATATGTGTAGACAATGGAATTGTCCATCAAACTACTGCCGCATATTCACCTCAGTCTAATGGAATTATGTAAAGGAAAAACCAAACTTTTAAGAAAATAATGAATGTCTTACTTATAATTCAGGTTTACCAAAAAACCTATGGGAGGAAGATATCCATACAGCTAACCGAATACTCAATAGAGAGCCCCATAGCAAGGCACAATCAATTCAATATGAAAATTGGAAATGAAGAAAACCCAACATGAAATATTTCAAAGTTTGTGAGTGTCTAGAGAAAGTTCAAGTTCCTATGCCTAAAATAGTAAAGATAGGACATAAGACATTGGACTATATCTTCATAGTATATGCTAAAAGTAGTAAAGAAAGTTGATTTTTTGTTCATAAATCCGAACAACCAGATATCATTAAAAATACGGCAATTGAATCAGATAATGCTGAGTTCTTTGAATATATTTATCCGTATAAAACTAGACAGGAATAGTTTAGTGGAGGGTCTAAACGACCCTGAAATGAACCATGCAAGGATATACATAATGATGTGAATCGAAGATGTAGTACACGTCAAAGAACGTCAACTTTATTTGGATCGAATTTTGTATCATTTCTCTTAGAAAATGAGAATCAAACATTTAGAGAAGCAATGACATCTTCAGACTCATCCTTTTGGAAAGAGGCAGTCAATAGTGAGACTGATTCATCTTAAGCAACCACATATGAGAGTTGGTTGATCTTTTCCAGGAAATAAAATTTTTGGTTCTAAATGGATCTTCAAAAGAAAAATGAAAGTGGATGGTACTATTGTCAAATACAAGGCAAGACTTGTACTAAAAGGCTTTAAAAAGAAGGAAGGCCATGATTACTTTGATAGATACTTGCTTGTAACAAGGATAGTGTTAATTCGGATATTAATTTCCTTGGCGATGGTATATGGTCTTGAAATCCATCAAATAGATGTGAAAATAGCATTCCTAAATGAAGAATTAGAGAAAAAAACTTATATAGAACAACCTGAGGGTTTTGTGGTCCCTGGTAAGGAAAAGAAGGCGTGGAAACTTGTTAAGTCACTTTATGAAATAAAACAAACACCTACACAGTTGCATGCAAAGTTTGACAAAACAATGTTGCAAATGTGTTTAAGACAAACAAATATGATAAATGTTTTTACATTAAAGACATTCCAAATCACTAGATCATTGTTTGTTTGTATGTGGATGATATGGTGACCATTAGTAGAGACATTTATGACATAAATGCTATGAAATAAATTCTTGAGAGAATGTTTTATATGAAAGACCTTGTAGTTACGAATGTAATCTTAGGAATAAGAATCAATAGAACTCCACAAGGGTTGGCATTTTCACAGTTTCATTTCATCAAAAATGTACTTAACAAGTTCAAGTATTTGGAATTTGGTGTAGCCCAAATCTTTGAACTTTAAAAGACTGAAGGTGAAAGTGACTCACAGTTGGACTATGCAAGAATATTGGAATGTTTGATTATATCATGAATTGTACACATCCAGATATAGCATGTTCTATTAGTAAGTTAAGTCAATGCACGAGTAGTCCCAATAAAACTCATTGGATGGCAATAAAAAGAGTTTTGGGGTATCTTAAATACACTTAAGACTTTGTTTTACATTATAGTAAATATCTAGCGGTAATTGAAAGATATAGTGATGCAAATTTGATCACCGGATTGAATGAAGTAAAATCCATGAGTGTATATGTATTTACTTTAGGTGGAGGAGAAGTCTCTTGGAAATCATCCAAACAGACATGTATTGCTCTCTCTACAATGGAATCTGAATTTATCGCATTAGATAAAGTCGGTTAAGAAGTAGAATGACTTCGGAATTTCTTGAAAGATATTCCTTATTGGAAAAAATCTGTGGCACCAGTATGTATACACTGTGACAGCCAAGCGGCGATAGGTAAGGAAAGGAGCATGATGTATAATGGTAGATCTTTTCATATAAGATGGAGACATAATACTATTAAAGAACTACACTCTAGTCGAATTAACACTGTTGACTATGCGAAGTCTACAGATAATGTTTCAAATCCACTTACAAAAGACCTATCTAGAGAGAGAGTTGAGAGAACATCTAAGGGAATGGGTTTACGGCTTAGGACAAGTTAGCAAGACGGTAACTCTACCTAGAAGACTGTAGATCCCAAGAGCTAGGTTCAAGGAGATTAAACAAAGTTATGACTGATAGGTATAAAATTGTCAATATACCCAACTCATTCTCATGATGTAGATAATGTTTACTAAACAAGGATAAGACTTGTGGTGCGACGAATTTAAATAATTATCTAAATTTGACAGATTTGACCAAATAGTTTAATCTATAAGATTGAACATTTAGAAATCACCTATGTGAGGGTAAAATTGAAGCCTTCAAGGTGAATGTTAGTAAAGTCCTATTCTCTAAGCTCTCATGAAACTAGAACGTGTTCATGGCTAAAACGAACAAAACCATGAGAACCATAAATGGTAAAAGGCTGGTTGTGTAACATGTGTTGTCTAGGTGTACATTAAAGGTCCATAGTTCAAATATATCAAATCTACCAATTGACCAAGTGAATCTAATGCATGTTCACTACGAAAAGTTCAAAGGGAAATCCACTTATCCAGATCAATTAGTTTTTACTTGGTGATCACATACTTGTCCATAATATTTTATGAATACTAGCCATTCCCCATTCATGTAGGGGATTGTTGGGTTCAAATGGTGTAAATGAAAAATGTAGGGACACAATCCTTTGAGAAAAAGACACACTTTTTTGGAAAAGGGGTGACTGTTCGGTTGGATGTGACAATTCAAAAAAGATATGTTGTTTCAAAATGGATGGACATAAATGTTCCAAAATGATACACCCTTCCATGAACCATTGCTTTCTTTTCAAAAGGGGATTTGCTGGCTATAAATACCTAAACTTCTTTTCTCAGGTAGTATGAAAAATTTCTGCATTGAAAAATACTCTTCTACTTCTATAAACTCTTTGTGATCACTAGTCGTTGAGTGTGTTTGAAGAATCAGAAGGTTTGAGGTACCGCTATATTCTGATTGTTAGCCATTTAATCCCGGGAGGAAAAATTCCAAAACCTCGGGTACTTGAGGGGAATTAATTCCTTAGGACACTTAGTGAATTCGGAGGACTTCATTCTATTTTTTCTTCATCTTATTTCTTGGAATAACGTACTTCTTTGATAGTTCTTGAAGAACTTGTGTTGAAGGTGTTATAAACTTCATAGGTTTTCTTGATATAGTCTTGAACTTGTGTTGAAGTGTTTATGCAAACATATAGATTTTGTGTACCCAAAACAATATCAAATAAATTTACACATCGCATGAATGTACATAAGAAATCACATGGAATAGACATAGCCATAGAACTTAGAAGAGTAAGACTAAAAGAGAGAAGGAGAAACTACCAGAACATCCTATATGATAAAATATATGTTCATACAAATAGCTTAGAACTCAAATAAAGTAATCATGACATGAATATATATATAGAACTGCGAACCGATAGATAACAAAGTGCAATTTGTAAGAGTCACAAAGAAAGGAATATATTTTTCCTTCGACACTCCTTGTCAAAAGTTATAATAAAATTATGGGGATGACTCATGGGCATGATCTGGATGAGACATCTTACTAAAAGATTCTAACATGAACTTAGGATCCTAGTCTATTGATCCGAGTTCCTAAAATACGAGTGTCGTATTATACATTGGGATACATCAGGAGGTCCAAGGAAGCAACAATTTAGATATTTCAACATGTGGAGCCGTATCTCAAATTTCAAGGAGAGAATTTCTCAAAGTTGGGAGCCTGATATAACAGGGAGGAAAATGCATCAGTTACAGGGGAAAATGAACAGGCTGCAAAGAGTTCTTACCAACCTAAATAAAGAGAGGTTCAACAATGTTGAACAATAAGCTGAGCAGGCACTTGAATTATTACTATCTTGTCAGACCAAGATGCAAATTGATCCTATGAATACAATGCTTGTTGACGAAAAGTGCAAACTGGAAGGTGACTATAAATTATATAGTCAGGAAAGAGATCAATTCATGAAGCAGAAATGCAAAGTAAAAAGGCTTCAAGAAGGTAATTGAACACAAAATTTTTCCACAGTATGGTGAAATTCAGAAGGAGCACAAATAGAATATTTAGTGTCAAGAACGGTACCACAAGGATTTTATGAATGGAATGTGTTACCATTTGGATATAAAAATGCACCAGGTAGATACCAACATTTTATGGATAATTATTTTAAACAATTATCTAATTGTATAGTATACATAGATGATATATTATTATATACAAAAACTAAAGAAGAACATTTAAAATTATTAGAACAGTTCACAGATATAATAGAAAAATCAGGAATAAGTCTAAGCAAAAAGAAAGCTGAAATTATGAAAAACCAGATAGAATTTTTAGGAATACAAATAGATAAAAGTGGAGTAAAAATGCAACAACATATAGTACAAAAAATAATAAATTCGAAAGAAGAATTAGATACAAAAAAGAAATTACAATCATTTTTAGGATTAGTAAACCAAGTAAGAGAATATATTCCAAAATTGGCAGAAACCTTAAAACCACTGCAGAAAAAATTAAAAAAGGATATAGAATATAATTATGATGAAAAAGATAAAAAACAAGTTCAAAAAATAAAATTACTTTGTAGAGAATTACCAAAATTACAATTTCCAGATGAAAATAAAAAATTTATATATATAGTAGAAGCAGATGCAAGTGAATATAGTTACGGAGGAGTACTTAAATATCGATATGAAGCAGAAAAAATAGAACATCATTGTAGATATTACTCAGGTACGTTCAACGAGACAGAAATAAAATGGGAAATAAATAGAAAAGAATTATGTTCATTATATAAATGTTTATTAGCATTTGAGCCATATATCGTGTATAACAAATTTATTGTACGAACAGATAATACACAGGTACGATGGTGGTTAACAAAGAAAATACAAAATTCAGTTACAACAAAAGAGATTCGAAGACTAGTTTTAAATATATTAAATTTCACATTTACAATTGAAGTGATCAGTACTAACAAAAATGTTATTGCAGATTACATATCAAGACAAAGCTACACAGACTGAAATAGTAGAGGAAGATACTCTAGAAAAAATACTTAACACCCTAACTACGCTTTCAATGAAAGTGGACAGTATGGGTAATGAGATAGAAAAGCTAAAGACTAATGAAGGTAAACTGAAGTCTATGGCTACAAATCAGCTAACTCAGCAGTGTGCAGAGCTATGTCGATCGGAAGACATTAAAAATCCAGAGCTAGAAGGAGACGTTGGGACACTCCATAAAACCCATAACATTTATCAATCTACTTCTGCAGGTACAAGCAAAGGAGTTAATAGACCAAGATACCAGAATGCAAATATGAACAAAATATTTGAAAAACCATTTACCCCAAAAGCACAAAAAGACCATTTATTCATACCCCCACAAGTTAATACATACCGAGATAGCTAATACATACCGAGATAGCCTAAACCAAGACAAAAAAGTATACAACTACACCGCCCAGAAATACATAGAAAATATATACAGAGTACAAACCTTTCTAAACCATAACCCCAGAGCTACAAACATCAAAGAACCAAATACCAATTATATAACCCAAAAATTACAAGGATACAATAAACTGATAGCACTACCCAAAACTAACCCAAGCCTAGTTAAAACTTGTTTTGACTATGGACTACTAAATACCATATACACCCAAGACGGAGAAGAGCTAACAGCTATGGAGGAATTATATAAGATATTCACTACCTATAAAAGAATAACAAAAGGAAATTTATTTTATATAAGAATCCTTTTCAAAATTTTGAGGTTGATTCTTGGGTTCCTTCCACCCAAGAAGCTCAAGAATCTTTTCAAAATTTTGAGGTTTATGTATTTATAAGAGTTCATGATTTATGTGTATTAGAGTTCATGATTTTGTATTGTTGGGTTTTAATTCATGATTTAGACTACCAATTTCAAAAGTTAATTCTAGTATGTGATAAATTTGGATATTTATGTCCGATTATCTTACAGTATCTTGTTAGCAGTCCGTCTGAAATAAATCCCTTTTTTATTGCTCGCGCGGTAGATTGTTTTTCTGGGTTAAGTAGCGTCAGTATCCATTGTCTTACGTCTTCCATATCTGCTTGTCTTAGTTCTTTTGAATTTGAATATATCATTTGGTGATCTCTTGAATAGTAGCTCCATATTGGATTTCCGTTAGCGTAGTTATTTGCTAGTTCTTGTATGATCGTAGCTAGTCCAATAAGTATCCAAATGGTAACACGTTCCATTCATAAAATCCTTGTGGTACCGTAAATGCGGTTAATTCTTATTAGTGCGTGGATATTTTGTTTCAATATCTTTTAATAATTTACTTTTTTCGTAAGATATATTCATTAATTATTTTATCCTGTAGTAATTGCAGAGTTACAAATTCTTGTATAATAATTTATCTGATCTGTGCTATAATGTATATCTAATTCTAGATTTTCAATGTTATTTATTATCTTGTGTTGTTCTTCTCGTAGTGAGTTTTTTAAATTATGTAAACTATCACATGTACTTTTATCTAAATTTTCTAAAGTTTTTTCTATCCATATTAATTTTTCTTTTAGGTTTTTCATTATTTGTCTAATTCGGTTTCTATAATTAATTTCATTATTTAGATTTTCTTGATTTTCTCTAGTTTGTCTAATATATTCTAACATTTTTTTTTTAATCTGAATAATATCCTTCTGGGTAAATTTCTTCGTATAACTGTTCTAGATAATTTATAGTTTCAATTTCATAGTTTATTACTTTTGCTAATATTATCTTCTTGATATCTATGATTTCTATGTTTTTAAGTATATATAATATTAAAACTTTAAGATAATCTAAATGATCTATTTTTAAAATTATAATATTTTGTAGTTGTTTGTTTTAGCCTTAGTAGTTTTTGCATATTTTTATTAAGAAATTTTATATCTTTGTTTTTCATGTATTTATCTATATTTATTTTTATCTGTTTTTCTAGTAACTGCATTTTTTTTTATCTTTTTCTAAAAATTTTATGTAACTTATCATCGTAAGTATTTATAAGAGTAGTTAGGTAGTTGTGGTATATAATTTATTCTAGTCATGTAATATTTACCAAAAGCTTTTTCTAATATTATTTTTCTTATATCTGCTACTTTTATATTTCTAAGTGCATACAAAATAAGTATCTTGAATTTATCTACCATCATATCAGATATATTATCATTCATTTTCATAAATTTGCTTTTTTCAAAATATTCCCTTCAACCATGTACATGAAATATAGTCATCTTAGCTTACTATATACTAGATTATTCTTAAATAATATGTTCTTCTGTCACTATTAACATGGTAATCCGGATATTTTTCCCTTAAACAGCGCCTCTACTCTGGTTACTCCCCGCCACGGCTTCTTGCCTCATTGGTTTCACCTTTAGGATGGCATAGTCCTTAGGGATTTTTCTCCGTTTCCTCTTTATTAATAAACTTCTTAACATATTATTCTTCGAATAATTCTACTATAAAGTAACTAATATGAATTTATTTTATCATATCATGATTGTTGGGAATTATGAAATTAGCTATTCATAATTATAAATAGATATATCTGTTCGGGTAGCTTTGATGTTTCTGAGTTTTGTTGTTCCATAGCTTTTTCCATTGGAGTATGTTTATCTAATTAACTGAATATTTTTGTGGATTGGAGAGAGTAAGAGTGCTTCAACGCATGAAGGCTTGCCTTTTGCAATGCCTTCTGCCTCTGTATTTATAGAACGAGAAAAGTTTACAATTTACATGTTTCTTACTTTCTGAAACTAAAACCAAAAAAGTCAAAAATGGTGGCCATAAGGCCTATCCTATTCTATCTTTTCTTAACTATTCTAACTTTTACGTAAAGTTTTTCTACATCCTAATTAATGTTCTACTATTACAAGTAAGACTTTTGCTACATTAATAATAATTCTGTACAGTATCTTGTCTCCGTTGATTTTCTCGTATCTGCTCCATTATTGCTCTTTATCTGCTCCATTATTGCTCTGTATCTGCTCCATTATTGCTCCTGATTTACAATCAAATTTGCTAAAATAATTATATCCTTGGATTTGTCGTATTTTTAATATCTTAATTGATATCGGATAATTATATGTTATAGTTTTTGCATTTAAATTTCTATAGTCAATAACCATCCTACTTTTTCCTCTTTTTTGTTCACTGTGTTTATTTACTATAAATGCTGGACTATTATGTTTACTATTACTTTTTTGTATATATTGTTTTTCTAATAATTCATCTATGTGCATTTTAAATTCTTTTAAATCATCAAAATTATATGTTAATGGTTTTTGTGTTATTATGCTATTTTTATCTATTAATTCTATTTTTATAATAGTTTTGTGTTTTTCCCATCCTTTTAATGGATCTTCACTATATAATTGTTCTAATTTTTTCTGAATTATTTCTATTTTATTAATTGAAAATATAGTTATTTCTGTTTTATTTATTGAAAATACTACTAGTTCTACTGTATCCTCAGTATTGTTTATATTTTCTAACTTTTGTGTAATTTTTTCACTTCCTTTTATCCAATCAGTTTTCTTTCTTATTTTATTATTTACTCTTTTTGCTCTTACTTTTTGTTTGCATGGTGTTGTGAACCACCAGTCTGTTTTGGTTATTATATGTGGGTATAATTTATCTAAGAATGGCATTCCTAAAAGTATGTCTTTTGAAGTTAATTCATAATTATAAATTTCTTCTATTGTTAACATCTTATCCCATACTTGTATTTTTACATTCCTAGCTTTATAAGTAATTAAGCTTCCTTCATTATTAAATCCTTTAACTATTATTGGTGTTTTTAGTTTATCCCATTTGCTTTCTGGTAAGCAATTATATCTACATAAATTAGCTTTTGCTCCTGTATCTATCATAGGCGTATAATATCTACTGTAATATCCTTCTACTACTATCTTCATTAATACATGTATCTTCATTTCATGTTAAGGCTCTTTTTAAGAATAACTTTTCTTGATTATATGTTAAGGTTAATTGTGTATGTTCTATATTATATGGTTTTACTTGTTCTAACCATTTTATTCCTAATATTATATCTGCTTTTTGCATTTCTTCTTTTACTTCGAATTCTATTTTTATTCTTCTAACTCCTAATATTATTTCTTTTTCTGCTAGATTTTTATTATTTATTAAACTTCTTGGTAAGTCTGGGCATATATTATTGTCGGTTTTTATTTCTTCATTTTTTACTAGATATTTTTCTATATAATTTTCTTCTTGTCCTGTGTTCAAAAGTATTAAATATTCTTTTTCATTTATTTTTCCTGTTATGTAATATTGGTTTAAATTACTTATTGAGTTTGTTTCATAACTTGTTCTTTTTTATGAGCTTGATGATTCTGGCTTTTCATTAGCTATTCTTTTCGTTGTACTTATTCTATCATTTACTATTTCTAAATTTTCTTCTGTATCTATGTCTCTATAGGTATAATCATTATAATCTATTGTTTTTACTATTTGTTCGAATGGGCTTTCTATTTGTATTTTGTTAATCTTATTTTTTCCTGTTATTTTATGTTTTGTTGTTAATACATATAGATTTTTACATCTTGCTGTAAATATTTTACTTCCTGGGGTTAACTCTATTCCTGATATTTTCCAATATAATACTAATGATTTATCTATATTCCTATCTGTTACTGCTACTGAATAATTTGCACTTATTATAAATTTAAATTTTTGGTATATTAGATTTCCTTTTACGGCAGTTATTATGCTTTTTTCTATAGGTTTTATAATTCTATCGTCTGCTAAATATAATTCTATTGGTGTATCTATTCCTTCTCTAAAACATGCTTTTATTAATATCTCTGTACCTCCAAGGTGTACATATTTTATTGGATCTCCTTTACTTTTTATATCATTTATTTCTTTATTAATTATTCTTTTTGTTACCAGTGGTATACTAGCTTTTCCTTTTGCATATCTGCAGTCTATTACATGTTCTTTTTGACATACTACATAATATTCATCCTTTTTCCTAGTAAAAATATTTTTTATTGTTGGTATTTTAAATATTTTCTCTACACTTAAATCTAATTCTTTTCCTTTTATTTCATCAAATATATTACTGTCAAATATTATTTTTTGTTCTGTTTCTTCATCATTTAAATATTCTCCTTTGTTATGATTTTTATATCTTCTTCAGTCATTTGATTCATCTATTTCGCTATCTATTTCATTATCTGTTTCGTTTTCTGAAATTTCATATATACTATCTTCACTTTCTAATTCATAATCTATATAATCTATCTGCATGTATTCGGTATTTTCTATTTTTATTTCTGATATTTGTTTATTTTTTGGATTTTTAGGTAATTTACAATCTCTAGCTAAATGTCCTAATTTTCCACAATTATAACAAGTACATTCTTTTATAGATTTCTTTTTTCTATATGGCCTCTTATGTTTATAATTTTTTACATAATATCTCTTTCTTGGTTTTTTATATTTATATTTTGATTTTTTATACTTTTTATATTTCTTATGTCTTTTTCTTTTCTTATAATATCTTTCTTCGCATCCAAATTGGGGTGCTATTTTATTTTTGCAACAAGCTAAATTTCTTATTAATGTTTTTTCCATTTTTAATTCTTCTCTATATTTTTCACATAAGTTTCTATACCATTGTTGTAAATATTTTATTCTTGCTCCTAACGTATCTACTATTTTTGCTTCTTCCCAACTTTTTATTATTTTCGAACTAAATGGCTCGGGTAATTTATTAAAATATAATTTTCTTATTTCTTTACTTTCTTCTATACTATATGCTCCTTTGTAATAATATTCTTTAAATGCGCAAGTATATTCATCTATATAACACATATTACATATTGCTAATTTTAACATTAAATTTCTATTTGTATCTTTTTCTTCATTTTGTTCTTCTTCGATTGTTGTCGTACTACCAAATTCATCTTTTATAGCTGTTTCATATTTTTTTAATAATTCTATAGGTGTTAGTTTAGTTGTTGTCGATGATGTTCCTTCTATAGGTTTATTAGTTCTTTATACTTTTTTGCTATTTTCGGTTAGATTTGCAAACCATAGTTTTACTGATCCTATTAGTGTTTTTTCTATATATTCCGGTGCATCTGTTATATTTATATTATTATCTAATAATTGTTTTGTCATGTATCCTATCCATAATTGTATTGTTTTTTCTGTATCTATTACACAATCTAGATCTAAAAAGTTATAATTTTTATTCACTATTTGTTTTGGTATCCATTTATCATATTCATTATATTTTTTAAACTTATTCTTATAATATATAGGTTTTCTTATTTCTGTGTGGGTATCTTCTAAGTTTTCCTCATTAATTTCTTTTTCATTGATTTCTAAATTTTTTGTATTTGTTAATATTTCTGTATATGTTTCACTATCTTAGGATTCATAATTATCTGTCTCTTCAATATCTATATTATTTATTTCTAATTCTTCGTTTTTTATTTCTAATTTTTCCTTAAATTGATTTATCTCGTTTAGTAATTTCTGTTCTCTATCTTTTTCTTCTTTTTCTTTTTGTCTTTGTTCATACAGTTCTTTTAACATTTGTAATTCTTTTTCTAATTCAGCGATCCTACTATTTTCGGTTTCTTCTATTTTTCGTATTTCTTCCGTAGTTTGTTATTTTATTTTTTCTATTTCCTTTTTCCTATCTATCTCTTCATTTTCTTTTTCTATTCTTACCATTGCTGTTAATTTATCTTCTAATTTTAATTCTTCTTTTTCTAACATTAGATATAAATGTTCACCTATTTTCTTATATCTTCGTCCTAGATTAGAAAATACTATTTTTATTTTTGATCCTTCATAGTTTTCATATATTTTTTCATCTATTATAAATTCTTCTTTATTCATTTTATTGTGAATAGGTCATGTTGATATACATATTCTAAACTATCTATTTGTGATTCTAATTTTGATATTTCATCTTTTTGTGTATCTATTGAATTTTTACTAACTCCGGTAAATATATTATAATTTAGTCTTTCTATTCTTATTTTTAATTCTTTACGTTTTTCAGAGATAATTTGTTTTAATTCTTTATATCGTTGTACTTTATTCATTTTAAATTATATTTATAATATCTCGGTGGATACCTAAATCTAATTTTATCATAATTAAGTGGTATATGTTTCATTCTTCTAGATTTTAAATGTGTTATTAATTTTGATTCAATACTAGATATTAATGTAATTAAGTAGGCTAGTTTTTGTGGATTTTCTTTTGTTTTATTTAGACTTATATATTCTGAATAATTACTAATTAAAGATTCTTTAATTTTTCTAAAAGCTTCTCTATTTTTAAATGGTCTTCGCATAATTAATTTATTATAAATCTAACTCTAACTCTGATTTCCTTTTACGGCAGTTATTATGCTTTTTTCTATAGGTTTTATAATTCTATCGTCTGCTAAATATAATTCTATTGGTGTATCTATTTCTGGGCCAACAACTAACTAAACTACATGACATAACACATGCATTTATTGAGTTCTACAAAGAATTACTGGGCTTTAATGCTAGGGGTAGAGAAGATGTAAACAAAAGTGTCATTCAAAAAGGGACCCTGGTGACTGCAGAGCAGAGAAGTGCACTGAATATGGACTTTAATAAGGTAGAGGTTAAAGCTGATTTATGGGCTATTAACGAAAATAAATCACCTGGCCCTGATGGGTATGAAAGCCAATTCTATAAGGATGCTTGGAACGTAGTGGGAAAGGATATGGTTGCTGGCGTCCTAGAATTTTTCAACGTAGGAAAAATTCTCAAGGGGGTGAACGATACTATTATTACCTTGATCCCAAAGACATCTCAAGTAGATCATGTTGGTGATTATAGGCCCATTTCATACTGCAATACAATATATAAAATAATTTCCAAAATGTTATACACCAGATTAAAAAGGATCCTGCCAAATATTGTCTCAGATAACTAGAGTGCTTTTGTAAAAGGAAGAACAATTGTCCGAAATATACTTATGTGACAAAATCTAGTGAGATTGTACAGTCGGAAGAATATGAGTAGTAGCTGCTTAATCAGGACAAACTTCAAGAAAACGTATGATTCAGTGGAGTAGGAATTTGTGGAAGAGATGATGTATAGGCTAAACTTTCCATATAAATAGACTAAATGTGTGATGGAATGTATAACTACACCACAATACTCTATCGCCATAAATGGAGAAATTCATGGTTATTTTCCTGGGAAAAGAGGGTTGAGACAAGGGGACCCCATCTCACCTCTTTTGTTTGTGTTATGTATGGAATATTTTGCAAGAATTATGAATGTAGTAGCTGAACATGCAGTGTTTGAATTTCATACAAAATGTTGAACCATAAGGCTAAACCACCTATGATTTGCGGATGATATATTGATTTTTAGCAAAGGTAATTTCAGCTCCATTATGCTAATGTTAAAAGGCCTATTGACGTTCTCTAATGTGTAAGGATTGACAACCAATGCAAGTAATTCAAATATTTTCACCGCCAACATGGAGAAAAATGAAGTAGATGACATCTATGATCTTACAGGGTATGAAAAAGGGAAAATGCCTTCAGATACCTCGGAATTCCAATCTCTCCAAAAAAGCTGTCCCTTATTGATTTTGAGATCCTCAACAACAACAAACCCAGTGTATTCCCACCTAGTGGGGTCTGGGGGGTAAGATGTACGCAGTCCATACCTCTACCTCTAAAGAAGTAGAAAGGCTGTTTCCGATAGACCCCCGACTCAAGTCACGAGATACCACACAAACTCATAGTACAACACAGAACTAGATTACATAACATAAATACGGCACCCATAAGTATTAGAAAACAGAGGAAAGCACACAGATTCGTAATAAAACATGGAACACGGAATCATAACAAGAATAAAACCCCCACCACGTAATTCCCTACACTAGCGACCCAAACCGGCCCTAGTCTTCTACCCTAATTCGCGTCCTCCAGACCTTCCTATCTAGGGTCATGTCCTCGGTGAGCTGTAACTGCTCCATGTCCCGCCTAATCACCTCACCCCAGTACTTCTTCGGCCTACCCCTACCCCGCCTAAAACCATCCAACGCTAGCCTCTCACACCTACGAACCGGGGCATCCATGCCCCTCCTCTTCACGTGTCCGAACCATCTCAATCGGTCTTCCCGCATCTTGCACTCCATTGGAGTCACACCAACCTTCTCCCGGATAGTTTCATTCCGAACTCTATCCCCTCTAGTCAGCCCACACATCCAGCGCTACATCCGCATTTCTGCCACCTTCATTTTTAAGATGTAGGAGTTCTTAACTGGCCAACACTCCGCTCCATACAACATGGCCGGACGGACTACCACCCTGTAGAATTTTCCTTTCAGCTTGGGCGGCACCTTCTTATCACACAACACCCCCGATACGAGCTTCCACTTCATCCATCCCGCCCCAATATGGTGCGAGACATGCTCGTCAATCTCACCGTTACTCTGGATCACGGACCCGAGATACTTGAAACTATCCCTCTTACATACCTCCTGTGATTCCAGCTTTACTACTACCTCATTCTCCCGCCTCACATCATTAAACTTGCATTCCACATACTCTGTCTTGCTTCTGCTCACCCTGAACCCTTTAGACTCAAGAGTTTGCCTCCACACCTTTAATTTGTCATTCACACCCCCTCGAGTCTCATCTATCAGAACTACATCGTCTGCAAAAAGCATACACCAAGGCACCTCCCCTTGAATACGCCGCGTCAACACATTCATCACCAACGCAAATAAAAAGGGACTAAGAGTAGATCCCTGATGCAATCTTGTCAAGACAGTGAAATGCTCTGAGTCTCCGCCCGCCGTCCTCACCTGAGTTTTCGCTCCATCATACATATCCTTAACTGCTTGGATATATGCCAGCGGTACTCCACTCACCTCCAAGCATCTCAAAAGCACCTCCCTGGGGACTTTGTCGTAAGCCTTTTCCAGGTAAATAAATACCATGTGCAGGTCCTTTTTCCTTTCCCTATACTATTCCACCAACCTCCGTACCAGGTGAATTGCCTCCGTCGTCAAGCGGCCAGGCATAAATCCAAACTGGTTTTCTGAAATAGACACTATCCGTCTCAGCCTCACCTCGACTACTCTCTCCCAAATCTTCATAGAGTGACTCAATAACTTAATCCCCCTATAGTTATTGCAACTCTGGATGTCATCCTTATTCTTATAGAGAGGGATCATAGTACTCCACCTCCAAGCCTCGAGCATCTTTGCCGTCTTGAAGATTTCATTAAACAATCCAGTCAACCACCTTACACTAGCCTCTCCAACGAACTTCCAAAACTCCATCGGTATCTCGTCCGGCCCCGTCGCCCTACCCCTTCGCATCCTGCGAACAGCCTCTCTAACCTCTTCTACCTTAAAACGTCTACAGTAGCTGAAATCCCGACACTCCTCTGAGTGCTCCAGCTCTCCTAACACAATATCTCTATCCCCTTTGTCATTCAAGAGCCTATGAAAGTACGACTGCCATCTATTCTTAATGTGGCCGTCCTCCACCAACACTCTACCGTCCTCCCTCTTAATGCACCTCACCTGATCGAGGTCACGACCCTTCCTCTCCCTAGCCTTAGCGAGTCTAAACAACTTTTTCTCCCCTCCTTTCCCCTGTAACCCTATATACAAGCTCTCAAAAGCGGCCATCTTAGCTGCCGTGACTGCTGACTTAGCCTCCGTCCTAGCTAGCTTGTACTCTTTCCTGTTTACCCGCTTCTCTTCTTCGTCCTTACTCTCAACCAATTTAGCATACGCCCCTTTCTTGGTCCCCACTTTCTTCTCCACCTCTTCATTCCACCACCAATCCCCCCGATGATGCCCGGCCCGGCCCCTAGAAACACCCAACACCTCACTTGCATTCTCCTTGATGCACCTAACCGCCCTATCCCACATACTACCCACGTCCCCCCTACACTCCCATACTCCCATTCCTGCCAATTTCTCCCCTATCTCCCATGCATTCACTGGCGTCAAGCTGCCCCACTTAATTCTAGGTCTACACTCCTTACTCCTCCTCTTTCTATTCTTCTTTATACCCAAATCCATAACCAAAAGCCTATGCTGGGTCGAAAGATTCTCACTCGGGATGACCTTACAGTCCTTACACAACGCCCTATCCCCTTTCCTAAGCAACAAAAAGTCAATCTGGGTCCTGGCTATCGCGCTTCAAAAGGTGATCAGGTGATCGTCCTTCTTCGGAAAGCCCGAGTTCACCACCACCAGCCCAAAGGACCTCGCAAACTCCAATAGAGTAGCCCCTCTTCATTTCTCTCCCCAAAACCAAAACCACCATGCACATCACCAAAGCCTCAAGGTAACGCCCCGATGTGCCCGTTGAAATCTCCTGCTACAACAATCTTCTCCGAGCTAGGCACGCCTCTCACCACCTCCTCCAATGCCTCCTAAAACCGCATTATCTCCTCCCCCTCTGATCCCACTTGCGGCGTATATGCACTACACACGTTCAGGGTAAACCCTCGAATGACCAACTTAATAGTCATCAACCTATCGTTGATCCTCTTCACCTCTACTACCTCACCTCTAAGCTCTTCATCTACTAAGATGCCAACTCCATTCCTACACCTCTCGCTCCCAGAGTACCACAGCTTGTAACCATCCACCTCCCTAGCCTTAGACCCTACCCACTTGGTCTCTTGAACACACGCAATATTGATCCTCCTCTTCCTAAGAATCTTCACAAGCTCTATGGACTTACCCTGAAGGGTTCCTATATTCCAAGACCCAACCCTCAACCTACTATCACTATCCATACGCCCTCCACTACCCCCCCTCCCCCCGCGGCCAAACCTTGGCCTCCCTCCCACTCCCACTCTTTCCTCATCCCCCGCCCCCACTACCCCCCCCTCCCCCGCGGCCAAACCTTGTGAGATCCTAGTTGAGAAAATTTCATGTAGATTAAAGCATGGGGAACTAGATACTTGTCATATACAGGGCGGGTGCAACTCGTCAATTCGGTTCTAATGCACATCCACTCCTATTGGGCATCAATTCTTATTATACCAAGGAGATTGATGAAACAAATTATTGCAATATGTAGAAACTTTCTATGGAGTGGGCAAGAGCAAACCACTAAAGCCCCACTTATCGCATAGGACATAGTTTGCCGACCAAAAAAGTCAGTGGGATTAGGGATAATGGATACTGTTTGCTGGACTGAAGTTGGTATTGCGAAGTTCATCTGGAATATTGGTCAAAAATAAGATAATTAGTGGGTTAAATGGGTGAACCACATATATTTAAAAGGTCAAGAGTGGTGGCAGTATCAAGACCCTAAGGATAGCTGTTGGTATTGGAAGAAAATTATAGAAATAAAGAAGATATTTGCTTCTGGTTATGTACAAAATCATTGGCTCACACTTGTAAGGAAGTATACTATTCATAGTGGCTATATATGGAGATGAGGTGAAAGCGTGGTATGGCCACATGAGAGAAGAGTTTGGAGTATGGTTAATGTTCCTAAACACAGCTTCATATGCTGGATTATGAAGCATAAAAGGTTATTGACTATGGATAGACTAAGGAAGATGGAAATGACATAAAGTGACCTATGTCCTCTATGTGGGAGTGCTCCAGAGACAAGCAAACACCTATTTTTTTAATGTACATTCTCCCAGGCTTGTTTTAATGGACTTATGGACCGGTTACAAATCAAATTAATAGGGAGAGATGTACTAGAAATTTGGATAAGGCTTGCAAGGATGGCAAAAGGGAGAGTCAGTAGAGCCTTTATATGGGCACTAACGGCAGCGATGATTTATAATATCTAGAGGGTAAAAACTAATGCTCTATGGAATGCTAAAGTACCACAACCAAAGTGCTTGCTGAAACAGGTGATGGAGGAAGGAAAAATCAGAATTATAGAGAGTCTAAAGAAGAAGACATATAAAGACAGAAGTTGGATAGAGAACACAATTCAGAGAGCACTTGTAAAGATAAACATAGTTTAATTTTGGGCTTAGCAGTGAAGTAGCAAATAGCTATGAGTTGAGTTGTAATTGAGACTTGGTTTTATGTGGAATAAGATAGATTGTTCGACCAAAAAAAGAGTTGCACATGAGAAATGCTTGGTCTGAAGTTATATGACATGAAATAGGAGTATTTTTGGTCAAAAATAAGAATGAGACAATTATTCTTCAAGCAATGTGACTGATATCTTTCAAACTTAGCAACATTTGTCAACCATGCTCCTTCTTACAAAAGTATCACACTTAATGTAATACCCCGAGAATTCCAAATGATAGTAGAACCATGCTTCAAGTTCATGATAAATAAATTATAGTTCATTGGTAGTTTTATGATCAAGGTTGGTGTGTATTAAGGAATCAAATATGTCCTAGCTATAAGGCGAATCAAAACATCCCTTACCGATTGAATTTTTGAGAAGGATTTTGGTATAGCCAACTTCAAACGAGAATATCTTTTTTTATACTATGAATTTTTGAGATCATGATAAACTAATAGATAGATAATTTAATTAGATTTCAAATGATACTAATTTTGCAAAAATATGGTATCGGGGTAAAAAGTTATGGCCATTTTACAGTGAGCTATCTGGACTGC
This sequence comes from Capsicum annuum, assembly GCF_002878395.1. NCBI lineage: Eukaryota > Viridiplantae > Streptophyta > Magnoliopsida > Solanales > Solanaceae > Capsicum > Capsicum annuum. The sequence continues at coordinate 155,366,861 of NC_061115.1, read as the reverse complement.
TAAAGTGCGACGGGAAGGCTGACAGACCGTCGCGCCTGCGATGGACCATCGACCAAACCATTGCAACTGAGGTAGTAATCCTCTTTTCTGGCCAAAAAGCAATGGGTTTAAGGGACAGTCCATCTCCATGGCAACGTTTCGTCGTCCAAACCATCGGGGACCTCCGTTTAGTAATTTTAAGCCATTTTTAAGAGGATTTTTTGGGTTTTTTCCACCATTTTCAACACCTAATTAAATCCAATCATAAAACATAACTTCATATTTATCCATAGCATCAAAATTAGGGTTCCTTTCAAGATCAATCCTCTAGAACAAGGTTCAAATCCTTCTTCAAGAAAATTAAAGAATCAAAACATCACCATTCAAGGACATCCAAGTCAAGCCTCCAAGAACATTCTCAAGGCTTCAAAAGTCAACTTGTTCCATTGAATCAATCCAAATAAGTTATGTGGGTTTTCAACAAGAATAATTCTTTCGTTCTTGTGCCCAAAAACTTACTTTAAGTTACAAATTTTTGAATTTTGATATGATTTCCATGAAATTTAAGTTAGTGTTTATACCACATATTGCTAATTGCATGATTTTGAGATCTTAAGTAATTTGGATATTGATTTACATGTTTACTTTTGAATATTTATGCACATGATTATATTTTTCCAGATTTTGAGTTGATTTACCAATAATTACATTATCAAGCGTGAATATTTTGGTGTTTTAACATAAGTTTGAAACATGGGCTTTAAGCTATAAGATTTATCCTTGATATTTTAATAAGATCAAGATTTTAAGCCTCCTTGATGACTGTTTACCAAGTTTCAAGAAAGAAAGTTGATCTTTGAATCCTTAGCTAAAATAGAAATTGGTTGTATTTATGATATAAAGAAAACAGAAGTATAATTAGCTTCTTCTATACATCTTTGTACTATTTTAGGGTGGATTTTCTAAAAGTTCTGAGCCTAAGTATGGGATTAGTATTTAGCACCGAGTTAGGCTTGATACCAAGGTCTCATACCCCAGAACTATAAGCCAACGTCGTATTATGATTTACCCCTAGTGGGTTAAGATAGTGATTACTAAAGTTAAGGTTCTATTCTAATGGAATAGGTAGAACAGCTCTCCCCAACGTGGGCAAGATGTTAGACTTCATGTCAGCTCACATGGTTTATGTTGGTTAGAAGAAACTCCCAAGTTCCCAGAGTCTCCAAGTCTCAAAAGTTTTATAGTCCTAAATTCCTCAAGTCCTTGAGTCCCCAAAGTCCTATTTTGCTCAAGATAAAAGCATAAGTTTTGAAAGTTATTATTTAAGATTCCTTTTTATTACAAGCTTTGAGAATAAGAGGAGAATACAAATTTTAGTACTAAGTATAATGACTCACAAGATTTATGCTATATGTTTAATTATTCATGATTTATGATATTTAGATTTTAGATTTATTCAAGCTATGTGAGTCATTTATATCAGCATGCATAGTTTTATAAAGAGTGATGATAATGCTTACTTATTGGATACACCCCCATATACTCAGTACATTCTCAAAGTACTGATCTACATATATGTCTATGTGCTACATTGTCTCATAATGATGGTTCAGGTGGTCAACCTCAACAACGACAGTGATCCCTAAGTACCTTCATCTACACATCTGCAGTTGGTGAGTCCTCATGGTTTGAAGACCTTTTTCTATGATTTCAGTCCTGATAGCAGTCATTTATTGTATTTAGTTATGCGCGATTCAGTTGGGGGTTTGTCCCAATGAGTCTCTAGTTTTTTAGTAAGTAGAGGCTTGTCGGACTATGAGTTGGAGTTTCCAAATTTTCAGTATTTGTTATCCAAATGATGTTTTTTAGTTATTTTATCCCAAATTTGGCATGATATTGAGTTAATACTTAATTTATTTGTTTTAAAGTAAGTTCTAGACTTAGTAGCAGGCTCGAAGGGTTAGCTTGGGGCTACTTATAGCTTTAAGTATCGTGTGACATCTCGGGATGATATCTTGGGGCATTACTATCAAGCCTCAAATCCTATTGGGGTGGACTGGCACCCGTAACCGATGAGGCCCGGGAGAACCAGCTTATAACCTTATACTTCCCATGCATACCTCTATGACAACCCGAAATTCGGACAACATCATGTCGCATATAAAAGGAAATAATCACCTGTATAAGCTTGAGCACACATATATATGTATATACAATACTTTGCCGTTGGAGCCATCACATCTATTATCAAAACACCACCTTGACTTTATATTAGGTCTACAAAGCCTCTAGACAATACACAAAGTTTAATTAAGGTCGGGACACACCCCGCCATATAACTCACTTCTATACAATACCAAAAGTGATTGGATATGACACGGAAAGCCCCGAAGCAAACTGGAGCTTACCGAAAGCAGCTGGATATCCTGGCTCCTACTTGTGCAGTGTATGAGCTGAGGTACCTGTGCCTGCAGCATAAAATGCAGGTCCCCATGGGGGACGTCAGTACAAAATATGTACTGAGTGTGTAAAGCTGTAGATAATCACATATGATATGCGAGCTCAATAGAAATCAGAAACAAGTGAATAAATCGTAATAGCAGTGGACCACACTTACTAGAACTTATGACAACCTGTACATTATATTTATTCAATCACTTTACCTTCGTTCTTATCATCTTTGTAATCATTACTATATTGTACTGTGACCATTAGGCTACCTCCAGTACATATAAATTAGGATCGACCCATGATAGGCTTATTCCCCTGGGATACCACCCATAAACACATAAATAGGGATCGACCCATGATAGGCTTATGCCCCTAGGATACCAATCAGACCCATGATACCACACATATAATCCTCTATCACACATATACATATGGAAAAGAACAAGGCAAACAATATTTATACCTTAGAATTCACCTCTTGATTATGTAATCCTATTTGCATAAATACTAGGTGCCGTTCGAAGCTCTCGAAATGACAAACGCAGTTATCAGATTACTTTGGATTTCTATGGTTGAATCAAAAGTAATTTAAAGGTCAAATTTGGCTAGGGTTTGTTCTTTCTCAATGATTGATGATGAAAATGAGTTTTTGAACTCATATACATGTATATATACACATATTACCATCCAGAATATAATAGGAAATGACCAAAATGCCTTTAAAATTTAAATAATGTCAAATCTGTCCTTTGGTGGACTATTTTGATAAGCTAAAGTAGATCGACCATAACTCTTTGCTCCGATATTGTATTTGGGTGAAATTGATATCGTTGGAAGGATAATTCAAAGGGGTTTCATTTCATATAAAGTAGGCCACCCAGTTCGTCCTGTAAAAGGAGTTATGGTCGTTTGACGTTGACCCTAAAAATCTGTTTTGATAGGCTGAAGTAAAACAAGTATAACTCCTTACTCAGACGTTGGATTTGGATGAAACCAATTGTATTGGAAAGAAAACTCAAATATATTTGTTTTCATAGGTCGCAGATCTCCCAGTTCATTATATTAAGGTAGTTATGATCATTCAAAATTGACCTAAAAATTCAGCTGGCCTCAGTAGTTTGTGTGCAGGAATTTTCTTGGACATTTACTATTCCCAAATCTCCCGGCCACCATTTTATAGTTTCGAACGTGCTCGATTATATCCGAAACCTATCCATTTTTGGAAATCTTTATATCATTGGAAATCTTATTCAGTAACCTTCGCATCAAACCATCGACGGGCAAATTCCGGTATAAATAAAATAAAAAATTAATTCCATTTAAATAAGACCAATACACGTACTTGAATATGTCAATACACGTACTTGATATGGGGTGTTACATCCTTCCCCCTTTAGGATATTCGTCCTTGAATGTTAGTGTAGTTATTCGATCAAAACAAGTTCAAGTCCATTATTAACATTCACATCATCACATAAATACTATGCATATATAAAAAAAATCTTACTTGTTAATGTTCTAACTCCATTTCTTGAACTTCCTCTTCATCTTTGAACAAATGAGGGTACTTAGATTTCATTGCTTCCTCATCTTCCCATGTAATCTCTTCCCTTTGATGATTTCTCCAACGTACTTTCACCGATGCTATCTCTTTATTTCTCATCTTCTTAACTTAGCGATCTAGAATAGCAATAGGCACTTCCTC